>NC_089525.1:8684070-8984070 GCF_963924715.1 Thunnus thynnus | reverse complement strand
ATCACTCAATGTGTTTTGCTCCTGCTATCAGTACTGTGGCCTTCAGTCTATCATTTGATGTTTTCAGTATTAATATAAAATCTCACTTTCAACTCATTACTCACAACTATTTTGCATTGTCACACCCATGTCCATAGCTGCACTATTTAATTATTATTTTTTTTTTTTCTCTTAATTTTTATTTATTGTACATAGTATTTAGATGTGATTAAATCGTACCTTATCTTATATTTGTCTGCACTCCTGGGCAGGAATATTCAGTTTAAATGTAGAGCCTGAATAATTTTTTACATCTGATGTGTTGTGGCTGCAAAGGTTCCCGCTCCCTTTTTACTCATAACTATCACTCACTCAATCTAAAGCTATTTGAGTTCAGCTCTATGGGAGCAACCCCAGCAAGAAGGTGTTTGCATGTCAATCTTTTTCTTTGTGCACAACGTTTGGCAGGTTGTGGCATGGGACCCCTACTCCAGAATTAATCTTCAAGGTCTCGTTGTTTATGAAAAACATCCCCGGCTTTGACAAAGTGCACTCTGCAGTCGGTTCACTCGCAGGTCTAAGTTGTTTGAACTTAATTCAGGTTGCCGCTCCATAATATCAGAGCAGAGTTTCCCTGTATATGAGCATTATAAGGCTGTCACGGTGTCCCATTTATTCCTGCTCATCTTCTTTTCATAGTTCTTAGCTCACCTCGCGACCCCACAAGCTTGCCCTCTTCCTCCTATACTCCAACCGTGCACTTATAGTTCAAAGAGATGCATTTTTCATTTCTGCCCATTAAATATTGAAACGCTTATGTAACATGAGCTCAGCCATGCAGACATAACAAGCATGTCAGGTCAGGGTGGAGCAGGGCACAGGGGCTGATCTTACATCTTTGGGATCTAATGGCTTATTTACAACAGTATAAATATATAACAATTAGCCAAACTTAACTTATGCTGAAGACATAGACTCACCTGAAAAATTACAGTCAGACCTCTGTTTAAACACTTTAATTACACTTACACTTTTCTGACAAGTGACCTTTCGCTGTCATGAGTTATTTCTGTCTACTTAGTTTAGACAGAAATAACTCATGTAACTTTGACATGGTAGACTGCAGTTTTTACATCAGCCATCAAAACCGGTGTATTTAAACATTGATGGCAATGTTTTTCTAACCTTAAGAAAAGGTTCCCCTTAATCAAGGCTATCCCTAAAGCAGCCATTGTCAATATATTTTAAAATAACAAATGACTGAATGACTGTTTGTAATGTGACAGGTTTTGCACGTAATGATGGACCCACATATAATTATTGCCCAACTCTACAGTTCCATCAGCACTATGTAGCATGTTAGTGTCTTTCAGCTGTTTTGGTGTGCCGGCCCCCAACTTTCCTATTTTACATCACCCTCACAGAGTTGTTTTTGGCAGCAGCAGGCAGCTGTTTTAAACAAAAAAGCTCTAAAAATCAACTTTACACAGCCTGTCTGGCACCAAACAGCAGACGAAATGAATGTTAGCAACTAGCTTGTGAACACACTGGAGCATTCAGCAGCTAAAGAGACAGATATTTTCAATAATAGTTAGTGGAGATGTAAAACAGAGCTAAAAGAGAGAGAGAAAATACACTAATATTCTCCAGGTTGCCACAGCTCCAAATGTGAATATTCCTTTATATCCACTGAATGTGTAAATGGGCAAATGTTACTTCATCAACTTAAAAGGTGATAATATCTCATTTTTGTGTTTAAACATTGATTCTGCTCCTCCCACATGGACAAAAAAATTCAGTTATTGCAGGTTAAAGGTTATGTTAGTTCCCTAAACGTGAGTGAAAGTAGAACTTTCAGGTTCTGTTCCAGAAACAAGAAAACCTCATTAAAAATCACACTGACGTTTGTAAAAAGGCAAATTACTGCAAATTCAGCTCTGGAACATAACTCCACTCTAAAGTATGTATGGTTCACTCAATATATGTAGATAAGGATGGTGCATTTTCTAAATTTGTTGTATATTTAAGTTGTGCACATAAGCCTTGTCCTTAAGTCCTTGAAAAGAAAAAGTTGGAAAACGACTTTAGAAGAAAGTGTCTGTGGATTCATTTGCTGTGAAAGACATTGAGTTACAATGATGTTAGTACCCTTGCTGCCGTGCTGTTACATTTTTATGAGAGCTATTGTTTTTTTATGCTAACAAAGTAATTGTGGTTTATCTTTGTTAAAAGTACAAAGCTCTCAGCTTCTCAGCTCTCAGGGAAACCACTGCTTATATTTGGCCGTCTTAATATGATGTTTTATATCTGCATTTGCACCATGTGTACCTCCTGCAGTGTGTGCAGAACCCAGTATTTTCATTGTCGGGTACTTTATGAAGGAAGAAGTAAGCCTCCTGGAGCTCTTTAGAAAAGACCGACTGACTCTCTCTTCAGCATGATAGCTAACCGTTAGCATACTGATAGACTCTGTCAGAAAGAGCCGCAAGCATAGGCTAGCAACATCCTTGACAACGACACATTGATTGACACACATACAGACAAATCAGTGTTGAATTCAGATGCATGGTGCATTGTTTATGTTTTTATATTGGGTTAGGTAATAACGAGTGGGACAGAACATGATAAATGTCTATGTAAACGCTGAAAACAAGTATAACATAATTACTATTTTAATTGTGGGGAAACAGGGACAATTTGGTAGTGAATGTTGAAAACCAGGACATTTTAGTGTTTTACAGATATTTGTTGAGGCTTGGGACACCCAGCTTGAAACTGGAACAATCCCGGCCAAACTGGGACGTCTGGTCACTGTAGGTATATTTACAGAACTTTTATGGACAGTGAATTGACAAATTGGAACAGAAAATGTGACTCATGGACTCTTTCTCTTATTGTAATCACTGAACTTTTTTGGTCACAAATTGTTCTCTCTTACCAGTTTGCTTCTTGCACGAGTGCACAGATTGGGGGGAGGGCCTGATTTGACAATGTCTGTATTGTATGATTCTTCTTTCATTGCTTGATGATATGGTGGACTGTCCCCATGTGGTTCAGAGACTGAAACAATTTTTTGCACATCGCTCCTCATATCTGCTTTGTTATAACTTGGCTCTTTTACTTACTTTAGAAAGTTCTGGTCATTGTGATTTTCTTGTCTTTGCCTCAGGTTTCACTAACTGACTGAGGGTCCTCATTAAAACAGGTGTATTATATTGAAATCTGTGATTGTTCATTCTGAATTATTATTATTATACCACTCAACTAATTAGGTTGCTTCTAAAGGTTACATTGTGTACCTAATTGAACTGAGGTTTGCCACAGTGAAAGGCGTTGGATACTTTTCTAAACAGCATCTTCCATTTTTCATTTTCTTAAAAAATATTTTATGGCATAAAACTCATGTTACTTACTAGTAATTCATTAAAAGTATTATTGTTATAAATTTAAATATCATATAGGCTATAGAAAAATATTAATATATTGTTGTCCAGAGAAATTAATGATTTAGCAGGGGGTGTAAACACTTTTGCAAGGCACTGTATGCATGTCACATTCTCATTAGAGGCTGAGCCCCCCTAAAGGTCTGATCCTAGAATCGCTCTAAACTCATTTTGTTCCTCTATAATAAAAACAGTACAGCAGCAATCACATGTAGTTTAAAAAAAACACCGCTGGCACCACTGAGCCTGCAGCTGAGAGCATAGTTGCCCTTATTGAAGTGATTGACCCGAGGAATTATTGATGAAGCAGGACACCATGTTAGCCCAGCAGGAGTGTGTGAAGAGGGCACCGCAATCCAAGGGCGCGCCAGGACTGAACGGCTTAACGAAGGAAAGAAAGAGAGATGGTGGAAGGATCTGCTGCACGCTTCTCTGCCCTCGTGGCGTGACTGATGTGAGGAGAAATGTTTGGGTGGTAAGGAGTCTGCTCCGAGTCCCTGCGGAGCCTCATCAGTGGAGCACCTCTACATCCCCACCCCCTCCCCTACATCCCTACATCTCCAACCACCCTGGCTGGACGAGAGGCTAAGTGGTGTGAAGCAGGGAGCTCTCCGACAAGCTCCATTACTCCTCCTCAGCCAATTCCCCGGTTCGCCTGTCAGTGGAGAGGTGATGGGGCGGGTGCTGGGGTGTGGTGGGTCGATCAAAGAGTAAGAAGAAAGAGTCAAGTCACATTCATTTACCAGCTCCCTCGTCAAGTATATACGCTTTTTAGCAACTTCATAACGATGGCTTTAAAAGTAGTTAATTCTGCCTTGTTAGCCTGACTCTTTAGCATTCAGTTTGAGATCAATTTGTCATTTTTTTTTCTTCTCCTGAGAGGGAAAATCAGGCAGTGCAAGTGGCGGGAAGATGGGAGGCAAAAAAAGAAAGAGGGAGAACTGTGTCATGGCTAACTCGGACCTTGTTAGTATCGATCCCTTCAAACCGAGTACCCTTTCATTTATAATTCATCTCCGTCTGATGGGCTCAGATGGAGGTTGGAGAGGGTGGAGGTGAACTGCGTTTTAGTATGTTTTCATTAGCAGTCTGCAATGTTTTGTTGTGAGGGTGCAGTTAATAATGAGCCACCAGGGGGTTGTGTTTCAGTCTTCAGTGAGAGCCCGTGTGGCTGGGTGTCCCAGGCCTGAACCCTCCTCTGTCAGGTCTGACGGGTGCTGTAGGCGGCATCTGCTGCGTTACGGGAGGTCAGGATGTCTGTTCCCAACTGCGGCGTTGCAGTCCACTTCGGGGAATGTCAGTTTGAACAAGGCGAGTGGAGGGGGGTCGCTCCTTATTAATATTTGAGGAGCTCTCGTTGCTGCAGCTGTTTACTTAACAGAACACGCTCCGGGGCTCCCCTGAAGAGCACGCCACAGAAGAGCTGACAGCGTCACCCTGTCACTCACTCCTCTTGCCCCCCACCCCCCAGTCTCTCATGGGTGCTGTACTGCTACCTGTCTCTTTTCCCCTGAGCTTCATCTCCCCCCTCATCCATCACTATCTCATGGTGTTGTTTCCTACCTGTCACCCTCTGCAGTGACTGTCATTATTTTTCATTTGTACAGCGGTGTTCCACGAGCTAAGTGCGCCCGCTCGCTCAATGAATGATGTCATTTTTACCGTCTGTGTCTCCCTTTCAATTTGTAAACGTATCTGTATCTGTGATCTGCTCAGTCAAGATCTCGCCGATGTGTCACAGCACCGGTTGTCACCTCAGAGCAGTCAAAGTGGATTAATGACTGTTATGACCAAACTCTGTCCTCCTGCGCCACTTAAAAGAAGATGACAAGCATTCACCCGTTCAGGCCGGGACACTCCCAGCCTCGTTCGCTTGATGTGTATATCACTGCTCTGAAGTCAGACAGAGTTCAGGAGTTCATGCAGTTTTAATAACTGAGTTCTCCCCCCCCTCTAATTTCTCACTGTCTCATTTCTGCGCTTATGACACAGTTTCATCACTGTTTCAGCAAAGCGAAGGCCCGCAAAGGCGGAGAGGCTCGTCATCGAGAAGGCCTCTCTGCGAAAACACAGACGTGAATTAATGGAACAGAAAAAGATGCAATTTAAAATGGCCTCTTTACACTTTTAAGTCAAGTGGTTTTTTTTGTCTTTGTCTGCCTTTTTCTTATTCCTCCTCTATGCTTTCCTACTATCCGGAGGCTTTCTGTTCTCCGCAGTTGAGCAGGATTTGTCACAGGTGTTAACAGGAAACTCTCGTTCCCATTAAACCGCAGAGTCTTTTCCTGTCCTGCTTTGAACCGTGCTTCATTTTGGGCTTTCTCATTATTGGAAGCAGGCTTGATATGCGTGAATAGATCACTAATCTTAATGTTTGAGCCAATATCAGACTGAGAGGTAAGGTCTGTGTGTGTATATGTATGTGTGTGTGTGTGTATGTGTGAAACGCCCCATTAATTGAAAGAACAAGAGCTTTCCCTGAGCCGGTGCAGATTTCCTCTCATGTTGAGCTTTGTCTTGTAGAGCTTAATTTGCACACCTTATACCATGCTGTTAGCTCTTATGTTGTTTTTTTTTTTCTTGTTTTTTTTGTTTGATGCCAGACTGTGTTTTTCTCTAAGTGGGCTTATTTGTTGAGCAAAACTGCACAGTCAAATGCACCAGGGAAAGTTTTAGAGGCTGGTCACGTGTCTGTCTCTGTGCAGATACTGTAGGTTGTATACAGGTTTGTTTCATTATCATATGTTTCTCTACTATTTTCTTACTCTTGCCACATTTTGCTGTATGAAATCAGTTTCTGATCAGCTTCTATTGTTGCAGGTGAAGGTTTGATGTTGGTTTGTTAATTAAATAGTTCAAGCTGAGAAATGTGGGCTTCTAAAATGTTTCACATTTTTTAAAATAGTTGTAAAAGCAGCACACTGAGTTCCTACATTAAAGTGGAATGAAGGACATCGTTGGACATCGTTATGTCAAAGGTAGAAGGACGGATCATTTTTCTGATTAATGACGTTTTTTTTAAATTTGAGGTTTTAAATGTTCTTCTTTTCTTTTTCTTTTTCTTTTCCATCTGGATTTGTAAAGAATTGTACAACATTGATCAATTTGAACTTGATAAAATATCATCATAATGGTTTGAGCAAAGTGTTTTGTTACATCGTGGATATTAAAAGGGTGAGACGCAGTGTTCCTGCTGGTTAAAAGGTAGCACACGCAACCTTGCCTTAATGACAAAATGGCAGCACTTTTTTTGATGTTATTCATGCATTTTTCAGAAGGGCAGAGAGTTTTTTTGAGGAACAGAGCAGTTAGTAAAGATGACACACACACACTAAGAACTGTCCGAACTCTGGTAAAACCCCAGGAGAGGTGTTGGGTTTAACCACGACATTTCAGAGCAAACTGTAGACAAGACCCAGGGGGTGTGGTGGTGACTGGATCTCCTTACAACACTCCAGTACGAGTACAGATGCCCTCATGAGGTTAAGAGGGTAAAAATTAGAGCGGTGCATGTGCAGGCTAATGACCAACCCAGGGGAAAAGCTTGGAAGCAGCTGCTAAGAGGAAAGAGAAGCAGGCTGGTGATGAGATAGCTGCTTGTTTGAAAATGAAGAGGATAAGGAAACATACATTTTCTCTCTTATAGTCTAGACTTAAAAGCTGCCCTAATCAATATATTTATATCAAAGACGCATTAAGAGTCAGTGTGCAATGTTAAAGCTGTTGCTCATAGTGAGAAACCCACAGAGATTTATGACTCAACTCTGCAGTTCCCCTCAGCTTTATGGAGCGTTTTAGCGTCTTTTAGCTCATTGTTTTGGTGTTATGGCCAGTAAATTCTGTTCTTACCAGCCTTGGTTCTAGCAGCAATAGGCAGCTCTTCAGTGAAAAAGCACCAAACAGCAGACAGACAAAGTTAGCAACTAGCTGGTGAACATAGTGGAGCATTTAGTAGCAAAAATCCCAGATATGGATTCTTAAACAAGAGTGAATATTGCAACTAACATTTGTCAGATGGACAGAAACACAACTCTGAATCAATGTTTATGTTGTTCCATGTCTATGGGATTTGTTAATAGCCAACTCTTTGCAAATAGATTCTTGTTCTGTTGCCCTCAAGTGGTCAAAAAATAATTTAATGGAGCTTTAAACCATAAGACATAAATGCAAACCCCAAAGAGACATGACTTTAAAGTCTCTTTGAAGTTTGATTTGGTCTGATGAACACAATAGAATTAAAAATAAAGAACATAAATGTTCAGTGTTGAGTTGGAAGTTACAGTGGGTTTCTGCATGGTACACAGAGTAATTAAGGGACAACTTTATTTTGGCAAGTTCAGTCCGGACTGTGACAGCAAGCAAGAGGATCTTGACTTCCAAGTGGCTTCTCTATGGCAGCGACTTGATTGTGCATAAACTCTACTCACTGAATTAAACGCTACGTTAACTGATTTTTGTTCACTTGGGGGCAGCAGAACAAGCTGAAAACACAACATCTGACACATTATGTCCTTATAAAGTTGTTGCAGTGAACATGTTAGCAAACAGTTGCCTATTTACACATTCAGCAAATAGCAACATTAGCGTCGTGTTTGTATCCACCCGATGAATGTAAGTCTAATATTCACTCTGCTTGTAGCTCTGTTTTGGTCTCCACCAACTCCTGAGCGACATATCTGCTCTTTAGTTGCTAAATGCTCCACTATGTTCACCAGCTAGTTGCTAATTTTGACCGTCTGCTGTTTGGTGCTGAGCAGGTAATGTACAACTGGTTTATAATGCCTGTTTCTGAAAACAGCTACCCGCTACAGCTGGAAATTAAATTGATGAAACTGAACCGAAAGTTGTGGGCAGTAAAACCAAAACAATGAACACAACATGTTGAATAGCTCCATAGAGGTGAGAAGAACTGGGAGTCAGGTTATAATTCTCTGAGTTGATCACTATGAATGATACGTTTTGCATTAGACATAATCATTTGATTCATTGTTATTATAAAGATATTGATTAGTGCAGCTTTAATTAGAGCAAAAATAAGACTGAACTGTTTTAGTCAAGGAGTATGAAGTCAGGTTGATTGGAGAAAAAGATCAGACTATTTGTGGACAGCAAAATGATACAAATAGAACAAAAAATAGAAGAAATAAGAAGAACATTGAA
Organism: Thunnus thynnus; assembly: GCF_963924715.1. Lineage (NCBI taxonomy): Eukaryota > Metazoa > Chordata > Actinopteri > Scombriformes > Scombridae > Thunnus > Thunnus thynnus. The sequence goes on along the minus strand of NC_089525.1, from coordinate 8,975,488 downwards.
ATAATCTACTTTATTACTTTAATAACATAAATAACAGACTTCCATGGGCAGTTGAAAGTTGACCTTTTTGTCCTAATCCCACCCACCCATAATCTATCTAACATTATGGGTGCTGTCCATAGCGACATGTAATCATAGTTTAGTGACTTTTTTTTTTTTTTTTTTTTTTAATTTATCCTTATTTGTACAGGGTGGTTTGACTGAGCAAATGTGCTGTTTTTCATCACCATGTTAACAGTTACACAGTGAAATAAACAGGAACAAACAGAACAGAAGTAACATAATTAACAAGGTCCAGGCTGAATTAAAGCAGCAACAGACAGCTAGAGGACAAGTACTGAGAAAAGTTTTGTTAGTACAAAGAGGTGTTTCGTGCATTTTAGTCGCTATTCATTCACATCAACTGTATCATCGCCATCTTTGTTGAACTAGGGTTGATTTTTTACACACAAAAATGGCCATGTATAGCCAAAGAACCTTGCGTTCTTGGTCGCTGCAAACAAGAATTTTGTGTGGCTGATAGTAGATACTGGCCCTGGCCAGCTATTCTTTGTATTTCTTTGGTTCATCCTGGCAGAAAGCTCCACTGTTCTTTGAAAAATAATAGGCAGCCTTGGGAATGTACTGAAAGAACAAGACAAGACATGTCAGGAAATTACTTTCTCTCTAAATTATATTTTAAAAAGAATTCACTTCTCTGAGGCAATGTCTCCTATTGACTGTTTCGCTTTGGGTCTTTTTGTCAGTCTCTTTGTGTCCGACCTAAAATAATTATTTAAAAAACACACACAAATTGAATGAGGCTTAAACGAAATAAGTTTCCTCGTAAAGAAAGCACAATCAGTAGCTGTTGCTGTCATTTGCACGGCAGGAGAGACTTTGACTGTCAATGTCATTTGAAAGTCTGCGCAGTTTGAATGACAGTAGGGACGCGGCTGCTTTGAGGCTCTCAGTGAGACACTGAAGTGAGGAACACAGAGAAATTAAATCTACGACACAGAGCCGGAGTCTGACTGACGACGGCTGTCACTTCGCCTGTGACTCCTTTTCAACCAGCGTGACACTGCACTTACACTGCTGAGCCTCACACACAAAGTTAAACTGTATTACTTATGAATACTAAATAAGGAAAACCTTCAGCTGTAAGTTTTTTCAGCTGTACTGTGGGAAATGAACGTTTGTTTATATGCATGTGTGTGTGTGTGTGTGCTGCTGTACAGCCGGGTGTGTGTGTCATGCTCTTGTAGTTGTGGGTCTAATTATTGAGCCTCAGCTGGAGCCAGAGGCCAACAGGTGTCTAGGAGAGGCTGCTCTGGATCAAAGCCAGTGAAAATAATTACACAACCCAACTCTCCCCTCTCCTAGATAAGACTAACAGCCTGCCGCCCCGCACTCGGACATGCTCTAACCGCAGACTACATATCCGCAGCCCTTTCACTTCGAGGCAAAATCGCACAATCAGTTGCGTTTGTGCACTGTGGTGCAGATGACGTCGGGCAGACAGATGGACGGACACCCTCACGCTTTGTGTTTATGCGTGCACATATGTCTGGGTACGCAGAGCGCTGGGGGTGAGCGCAGGCAGACAGATGCCGAGTAACGCCACTCAGTTGAATATTTTATCTGTTCATCATTAACATGCAGCCAGGAAGCCAAGAGCAGACATTAAAGGACACAGACACACGCTCCACCAGTGCTCTGGCATTTTCATGGCCTCATTTCAAAGCGTCTCTTTGAAGTCTCTTAACTATCTACATTCGAGCCACATTTATCTAAAACTACTGTACGGCGATAAAACTGATCAGTTCATCAAAAAAGGAGTTTGATTTGATTTGATTCAACTCTGACGGACTTGCCCCACCGTGACGTGACTAACCTTGACGCGGTTTGATTAGATTTTTAGTCAAAAGGAGATATGAATGTTGAAAAGATTTCCAACTGTGACCAGAAAATAGCACGTGGAGGTTTTGGAAAACATGATTAATAAAATACCAGCAAATAACAGGAAGTATTTAAAACTGAGTGCATCGGGAGGTTAAATTTCTTGTTTTTAAAATCACACACAGCCCGACCGTTCTAAAAACTAACTGCGCATCAATAAAATATCATATATGACAAAAATTGAGTTGTGTCAATTGGCTATTAATCAGATATGTATTCATATGAAAATGTTACAGGTTATAACTTCAGCTCTGCACAATGATGCTCAAGTGATATTTTATCTGCGTGTTCTGCAGCATTAGCTCAAACCCTGCAGTTATACACAGGGATATACGGCCTCTGGCAAATATGAATATGTAAATGAAGGCATATCTGCCTTTATATTATGATCTGATGTCTGATTCTGACTTTGACTCCTGTCCTTGCAAAACTAAAATCCCCAAACTGTGACTGTCTCTCTCCTCAGTTTCATGATGAATATACATTTACTCCCAGTTCACGAAAATGAAATATTAAAAGTATTTGAAGTCATAAACCTGGAGTATTTGTACTGTATATTGTGTACTACTGACATCCCTCATATGTTGCTCCAAAGGGTAAACCTGTGTGAACAAAAGTATATTTTGGGTTGATCTAACACGCCTGTTGTCCAACCCAAGACACAGTTTAACACGATCAAGAACAGATTATTCTGTATTGTGTGCTTTCCAAATGTCATCAGTGATATTAGCTGTACACATGAACCCTGAGGGTACAAAGAGTATTTGTTGGCTCCCTTTATGAGAGCCCTACCTACGTTTTTCAAAAAGAAGCGATTAGGTGTGGGTGGGTGTTGGGTGTCTGGGTGTGATGTTGGTCTGCTTGTGGCACTACGTAGGTTCAATCATACATTATTAGCTTAGATTTACTGTCACATCCTGAGTGCAGAGGTGATTGTGACTCATAGTCCATGGCCTGTGTGTTGTGTTGGGGTCAGCCCTTTTAAGCCTGTATAGCTGTTGGAGGGTAAGGTCATGTGAAAGAGGACAACGGTTATTCTTTGTAACCAAAGTTCTGTGAGCAGAGGTGGAGCTCTCTGAACTTGTCCTCCCGCTGAGTCAGGTTAAATCCAAATGTCCGGAGTTCATTGCATTTGCAGACGTTGCAGGCATGTTCCCATGAAGTCTGCGAGTGCCGAAGGCTGTCGAAATCCACAAGGGGCCTCAAGTGGATTTTCTTGGGGACTTCCAGTGAGTCCACTTGGATTGTAGACTTCACCAGACCTTGCATGGACAATTACACATAATCCAATAGGAAAGTGACAATGTTTTATCAATAATTAAAGAAAAAAAACCCAATAATGATCATCACAATAATATGTACCATATTCACTTTTGATGACAACTGCTTTTTTCAGTTTTGTTGTAAAAGTTTATTGCTGCTTTGAGGTGTTAATATGAAAATAATGTTGTTTAGCAGTTCATGTAATTGGAAAATATCACTGAGAATTCTGACCAGATTCGTTGTAGCTGCTGTGTAAAGCAGCAGACCTGCTCGTTATTTATGAGTTGCCAATATAAAAACCATTAAGAACTGCTCAGAAAAACACTTTGAAATTAATTACAGGGTCAGGAATTTCAATTAATCTCCATGGAAACACTTGACGTCTTAAGTCTCGTAGCGCATGTTGTCGCCTCGTGGCCCAGCGCCCTCGCAGACTTGACAGGAAGATGTTGAACACGTCGCGGTACATACGAAGGTTCACATTTGGATTCAGCTTCACAGACTTTGTGGATGCTTCGCTTTGGTACAACTATTTATACATCCTAGTAGTGGGAAGAGTTGATGTGTCTGTTCAGGTACCTGCATGGTTGAGCTGTTGGGCCTTTATAGTCTGTTAAAATGATCCACCTGTACTCACAGAACCACAGATACAAAGCGTACAATATTTTCTTCATACTCCTTCTGTGCCACTCTGTGCTGTATGGTATTAGTATGTTGGACTGATTGATTGAAGAAAGCAGCATTGGTTGGTTATTTCTAACATGTTAACCGACTTACTGACTGCTTTGCCGGATGGTGTTGTTCCAGCTTTCCTATGTTAGCACTGACCTGGGAAAGACAGATTTTACATTTTGTGCTCCACATACCTGGAACAAATTGGAGCATAAACTGAAGGCTGATGCTGTGAGTGCACTGGGACAAATCAGAAATCTGATGAAAACCTGATTAACTTTGAACGTTAACGTTTTAACTCATTTATATTGAACGTTTCGACAATAGTGAATTTTGTTTGTGTTATTAATGCCTTTTTTTTCTTTGGATGTAAACTTGTTAGAGATAAAAGAGTGAATGTTTCTTAGTGTTAGGTATGAATGAAATGCAGTAAAAATGTGAGAACATTTAGGTGTGTATGTGCAGTTTGTCCTGGCTTAAACTGGAACAGTGAAGCTTTTACCTCACAGCTCTGATTTCACAGAGTGGCAGGGCTGTGTCATGGCAAGATCAGGCATCACTGGACGCTCGAGCTCGGCAGCCTGATCCGCCCGCGAGCCAAAATCCCTCCCTGGGGTCTGACTGCCAGGCTCAGCGCAGACTGTGTGACAGACAAACTGCGTCTGTGGCAGCCCACAGCGGACCAGAGCCATAGAAGGACAGGGCCCAGCAGGGGGAAGAGTGTGAGTCTAAGTGTCTGTGTGCTCACATGTGTGTGTTTAACTGTATATGTGTGTGTGAATGTATTCATATAGTCCAGGCTCTGGCTGAGCTACTTAATACAGGCAGAAATGTGACGGGACCCCCCAGTGAGACCTGAACTATCGGCCCTCATGGCTCAGGCCCAGAGGCTGTCAGGGGCTACTGTTAAGTCTCTCTGCTCTGTGATCATATGATCAGAGCTGGAAAGACCCGCAGTTTTCCTCTCAGGTGGAAATATAATGTTACTTTAATGAAATTTCATTCAAGTAAAATGAACACTTTCAAAGCTGTGACTCATAATTTTCCACATCTTCAAGCTGAAGCCAAGATGACAGAGCATATCGTATGGTGGTCATGAGTTGTATCTTGTTGCCAGTCTGTAGTGATTGTAGTGTTGTGTCATTCACTGCAAATGGACCTCACTAATGTATTCATTTAATGGAAAAACTAAAGTAGTCACATGTGCAAAGCATGTGAGTTCAACTTATGAAGTGCAGTCCTTCAAAAAATATCAATAGTTAAAAGGAAAATTAAATTAAATGTAAAAATACAAGCACACATGAAGTTACTGGGTTACAGTAACAAGAGTAAATGTAATTATTTACTTCCAACCTTGAATATGATGAGCAATAATCTTTACTTACATGGTGGAGCTCAAAGGTATCTTATAACATGTTTTACATCAAGAACAGGAACATGGTTCATGTATGTTTGGCAGGATGTAAAATACACAAGAAACAGACTTGTTGCTGTGCTGAAAGCTGGATGCAGGTTAAATAATCATCTGTAAAAGAACAAGGCTCGTCTATTGTAATTATTTCAAAACACTAAAGCACCTTCAGTCATTGGTTTGACTAAAAAAATAAAAGGCTTGCAGGTTTCACACTGTAATCTGGCTCATAGGGGATTAAAGACTCTGGTCTAGTGCAGCCATTAGTCAGATCCAGCTTTATTTAAAATGGAAAAAAAACAATTCTTTACACACAAAAACTACTGACAGAAACTACTTTTTTATGTGATATTACTGTAGATGAAAAACATTTTATAGTTCACCTTGTAAATAATAAAGACCAAGGCCTACTGTACGTGTTCTTGATGAGATGCTGAACTACATGTTGTCCATAAAAGAAAATACTATGAATACTATAAAAAACACAATGGTCACGGCTCGGCAGTAAAATACAATGAAATGACTTTGTGTGAAGCTGCGGTTGTTAATGTAATCTGTGTTTGGTTGTAATCCATGTGCTCCAGTGCAGTTTTAATTAGACACAAACACAATAAAACACACATAAAAGCTGACATAATTCATGCCGTTCCGCAATTTTCCAGTCAAATCACATAATAATTGTACGCCAAAATCTGTAGGTTTTTTTTTTATAGATGTGCGGATTTTCCGGTTGCTCAGAATTTCCACAGCTGACGTCGGCAACATTAAGGAAAGCACAACACAAAGGAGTCTGTCTCTCGCCGTGTGTCGGTGCGTGTCATTGTCCAGTTGATATATTTACTGTGTGCGTTCTTTGGCGTGTCTACTGGTTACCGTTGAGAATGACAACACAGAGTAGACAAGAGACTCTTCATCTTCCCTCAGCATCACATCCTGTCTGTCAAACCACCGGGGAGACTGTGACACAGGAGACATATAAACTTTTTTTTTTTAATATTAGTGAATATATGCATTAAATTTTCACTCTCTTCCTCAAGTTGTGAACTACTCTAACTACCAACACATGGGCCTTCATTGGAAAAGAACGTAATCTGGCACTGAAAATCTGGTCAATGCCCAGAATGAGAAACAATGACAAAGCATACGGTCATAGATTATAAACTAACTTTTCTATCAATCTCATGATTAAAGCAGTGTAAACTCTCTGCAAACCATCAATGAAAAAGACATCACAGCTCAACCGGCCTGCTCATGTGTAAATGATGGATGTACGGAGGAGTGTGTGTTAAGCTCAGCACATTTCTCGGCTCCCTCCGTGCGCCCGGGTGATGCCGTTGCCTTTGATGATTCCTTAAAAAGTCAATCGACTTGTGTGAGAGATGAAGCTGTGTATCAGAGTGAGAGCGAGGAGCAGTGAAAGTGCACACAGAGCTTTTCCGCTGTACGTTTAGTGGATTGAATCTACTGTGATTGTTTCTTTAATGTTTGGTTAATGTTAATGATTACTGCCAATTTGTGCTTTACGGCCTTTGCTCTCTCGTCGTGACTGCTTGTAGTTTAATAATGTTTACTGTTAAAAGGCTGCAAATGATGCCATAATTGTTGCTTGGTCACAGAACATTGCTCAGTCGTGTGAAGTCATCGGAAAGTGCGAGTGCAAAGTCGACAATATTTCTTTTGACTGTTTGTTGTTTTTCTCGAGCAAGGACCGCACCATCGACTGGTATGCTAATGAACTGTTGGGACTGGTGGAGCAGGATGATGTGGGGAAGGCTTTGGGAAGGATCTATCATGGCTCCCAGGCTCAGCAGACCCCCAAGGGACCCTATGAGAGATGACAGAAGAGAAAGAGAAAAGAGGGAAGGAGGGTGGGGATTTCTTAGATGTGTGACAGGAAGAGGAGAGTTTGAGGTGTGGTCCTGCTCCTGAAGTTCAGCTAAAAGTATCACCAGTATCCAAAGTGATGCAGCTGAAGTTTGCCAGTGACCAGATTTCTTGTTTCACCTCGAGAAACATATGGGAGCGCTCGTAATGACCAGGTGGACAAACATTGATTTACATATTTATCACCTGAATGAATCTCTCAGGCTGTTTTACTACAAGTTAGTTTGCATTTTTAACTCTTTGGAACTTTGAAACTTTCCACTTTCAGTAGCTGAAAACCACCTTCAAGTGTCAAACTCTTCACAAACATCATTCACAGTGAGGCTCAAACATCACAGTGAGGGGAAGGCAAATTTAAACAACAAGCATTTTTCTAACTTTAACCAAATTGATTCAGCGATATAAATGAACCTGTTAGCAAAAATTTTCAACTTTATTATCCTCAAAGCGAAATGTGTCTTGCCTGAAAATCTACCACAAATATTCATATAACATACAATGTACATGAAGCAACAGCATTATGTAAAGCCTCCGGCCATGACTGCTGACCCTAAAAATGTTTCTGGAAGACTCATCATCAGTTGACAAATGAGCATTTAACAGTTTGATGAAAGAGAGAGCGATGAGAGAATTTCTCTCCCTGTTCTCAGATTTATTTATTTTTTCAGATTTATTTTGTGACAGAGCATAAATTTCAGCGTGGTTTGAAATTCTGTCTGATGTTTTATTGTTGACCCATTTAGAAGAATCTGCACAGCTGAAAATATACACATCAGACACTTCCATTATCCTGCTGCCTTCAGCCCGCCACTCATGAGTGGTGACGCACACGACAAGTGACACATTGATGTTCTTGGTTGTTCAGTGTTTACCTGTACATTTATTCCTGTAACATAACACTATAGGAGTGATACATTGAGGTGTTAACATTGTTTAAAGCCTGCTGAGGTGGACGAAGTTAAGGTAAATCATCCATAATCACAATTCAGACAGATAATTCAATAGTAATATAATTATTTACGTGTACACTTAGAGTAAGTACAAAAAAAAAGTCCTCATCATCACTCTAAAACTATTCTCTCTTTCCTGTCTTGTGTTTGCTGTTGTGAAACATCTTGATGATCAGTGTTAGTACAAATGCATAGCATGTCATTTAATCATGCAGTCAAGGACAAATCTCAGTTGACTAATTCCTCTCTGGCTGTTTGTGTTTAGTCGGTTGAACACAATGATGTTTACTTTGCACTGTCACATCTCATTTTCATTATTTCCTCAGTCTGTGTTCTGCCTCTTTGTCTGCCTCACTTTCATTTTTCCATCTCATTTTGTTTCTCTTTCTGTCTGTCACTCGCTATCTTCCTCTCTCACATCACTTCAGACACATATTTCAGAGAAAACAAGCACTAAAACAGAATGCAGAAATATTTCTCTAGTAATGTTGGGTACTTAGGATCATTCGTTGGGAACGACTACGGCTCATTTTCAAAGCTATAAAGGAGAGGAATAAAGCTCTAATGCCTCTGATTTTGTAGATATAAAGACAGGAAAAGCCTCCTCTGATGATATTCAGCCTGAGCTTCTGTAACTGAATCCAGATATCTTTGGGTGAGTATGACATTCAATAGTGTCGTTTCAATAATGTGTCCTTGTGAAGAACCTTCTCCCCAAGTTGTCTGAAGAACATTGAACACACAGACGTACTGTTTGAACATTATTGTTATTATTATTATCATTTAATATTTTTAGCAGTCAAGTCAGTACATATCTAATACATCGTCATTCAGTAATGTAGTAATTATACTTCTTTTGTCATGTCTTCCTTTCCTTTTGGTAGCATACTGTATTTTTATCCTTTTGAAATGACATCAATTGTGAAGCCGAGGAGACAGGAAGGTCCATTATTGACCTTGGAAATAGCAGTTTGACAATAAAATCTAAGCCCTACTGGAAATTACCTGGAGCTTACAGCAGCATCAGGTGCCTCAGCTTTGGAAAATTTCCAATAAATGGACCTTGTACTAAGAATTTCTCATCATAAATAAATAATAATAATTAATCTTGATGTAGCAGCCAGAGCTACAATTGGAGTGTTTGTGTGTTTTCAGGTTCATATTTCTACAACCTCTCTCAAACCACATTTTGACTGAGTGTTTATAATGGCAAATTTCCAACTACGTTATGTTCATTTAACCGATGCTTTTGTTCAAATTGCTTTACAATAAGTGCACTCAGCCTCCATAAATACATACATAATTTCTCACTTAGTACTTTTGCATTAGGGGTATAACACATTGCATCACATATCAGTCAACAGAGGCGCCTAAGTCAAACCATAATTTAGCTGCACATGTGGCTGAACAGAACAGAGATGTGGTTGCTAAACTGAGATGATTTCTTCTGTTTATGTCCTCCGCTTGTTTGAGCTGTTCTGAGCTGTATTGTACTGTTGCTTTTGTTTTGCCTGCTGCTGAGAAAGAACTGTGATGTAAATGAATAAAACAAAACTTTTGATGTTTGAAAGAAGAAATATCCTGACCTTCCTCTAACAAATGAAAAGTTGGATTTATAAGAAAAAAAAAACACAAAGTTGCTCAACTCAGTGCACTTGTTATGCTGCTAAAGCCTCACTTGGTCTGGTGTGACCTCTACCTTATGGTGGCTAATGTTGGTTGGTAACGTTAGCAAACTGTAGATAAATATTGTGGTTAAGACTCGCCTAATGATGATGCCTGTAACACAAGTGACAAGATTCAAAGAATCTTTGAAAATGAAGGATATTCAATGATTCATTATCCTTTAATTGTGTTGTTCAGCAAAAGTTACACAGTCTCCCTTTAAAGAGTTGAACGTTATAATTAAATTACATTCAAACTAATGATTTTTGTTGCACATGTCAAGTAAAAGGTTACTTTAAGTGCATCATCTCATACATACATTATGTCATACTTATCAGCACTGTACTGTTTTTAAAAAAAGGCACATTATCAAATCGCTAAGAAAAAAAGGAATGTAAAATTAGAAACAGTAACCATAGTTACTGTATTATAAATGATAAAAAAAATTGTCATAAAGAAAACAGTAAAGTGCAAACAGAGAATTATTACAGACATGTTGAATCTGTGCAATGTGTCAAATTTAAGCCTGAATTTCGGGAATCTATACAAATGACAAATTATTGCTGAAATAAAAAAAACAGCCTCTTTTTGTCTTAAACTTTGAGATTTTTATGTCATGTTATTGTTTTAAGAGGACATACTGTGTTATACAGTTTGACTTGTTTTATAAATTGGGCTTTTAGAAAAAATACGTGTTCCTTAAAGTAAGGTATCAACCCTGTAAAGTAATGTTTGGACACTGAAACTCAGGTACCATATTGACAGAAGTGTTGACCAAGATAAATTTAGTCTTAAGTCTTGTGTTTTTTTCCAGCACTCAGCTCCCTGCAGAGATGAGTTCTTCACAAATAAAACCTGAGCTGATTAACATAATCTGAATAAATCTTCTTTTAGGCTCCGTTTTTCCTTTAATTCTCCACTCTCCACCTTTGTCTTCTGATTAATTTGTTGCCTCATCTTTAGACTCTGTAAATCACCCCTTTTAACTCCTGCACTCACCTTTCTTTCCTTTCACACCTTCGCCTCTGATTTCCTGTCCTCTTCCTCTCTGAGCCCTGCCACTCCTCCACCTTTCACCACTATCCACTCTCTTTTCATCTCTCTCTCCATCCTTTCAGCCTTTTAATGTCAAAGACATTAAAGAGCTTTCCTGGAATGATAAATGTTTTATTAGGCCTCACTCCCCTTTTTTTGAAGGGTAAATACAAAGAGGAAGTGAAGGAAAAGTTCGTATCGCTGTCTCCCTCTTGACTTCATTTCCATATCTGTCAGTCTGCTCTACCCCTCCGCTGTGACCTCTCATCTCCACTCATCCCTTCTTGCCTCTCCTTTTTCATCCAGTCTCTCCATTTTGCTCCCTCGTCTCCCTGTACTGGAAACCAGCAGCTATGCACTCACTTCATAAAAGTCTGGTAATCTCCTATGGTTTAAAAAAAAATGTCTCATGATGGTTAAAACCGTAGAGAAAACCACATTTCTGTCTTTCTGCAGTTATAATACTGTGCAGTGGATTGTCCTCAGTAGGTGGACAAGTATCTTTGATCAAATCTCGAAGCAGCTCAAACACATTTAAGAGCTAGTGGGGGGTTGCTGGTTGGACTTAAAAAGGACCAAACTCCTCTGCTGCACTGTTGCCGAATCTTTCATTTAGCCTCTGGGCTCGTAGATGATTGTATTTCCTGTGCTGTAATAGCTGTCTGTCCTCTGGGACTGTGTGAGTGCTCCCTGTCTCTGGTGCCCCTCGGCAGCGCTGCTGATTGCTCCTCCTTTCTGAAAAAATAAAAATGGGTCACGTTATTTGGGCTGCAGTACGACACCAGCTTCTACCTGTATTCAGGACACCTATCAGTCCACGCACACACACACCCCCTCCCCCCACCCCACCCACTGAGTAACATTTGAGGACGCTCCGTGAAAACATGGAGAATGTTCCATTTTCTCAACTTTAAATAAGAGTGTGACACCTTTCACCCGCCGATCTGCTGCGGCAGAAACAGATGAAAGCTCGACACGAAACACGATTTCCACTCTCCACAAAGGCCCGCGCTGTCAGCGACCCCTCCCCCTCCGTGTGCACTCACACATCCTCCATGTGTTTTTCATGTTTGCTGCGAAAATCCAATATTTCTCAGCTATGTTCCATTCAATCCCGGAAGGTTGACATATTTCCTTTCCAACTTCATTTGTGCCGTAATTGGTGCGGCCTCGTCCATTAATACTCGAGCACAAAAACCTGAGAGACCACACACTCAGAGCAGCTCTACAGCGTCGAAGTCATTTCCTCCATTTCCCCTCAGTTATCCCATTATGCTATAGGGACATGTGATTGGTATGCTGGCTAGGCCAGGACTAATGATGCATACAGCTGTAGCCTCTGGTTAGGCGTCACAGACCAGAGTTTTGCAGCCAGGCGCTTGTGTACGCAGGCACTAATCGGTCATCCCCCGAAACATTAAGCACGTCAAAGTGGGTAATGGATTGGCCCAATTAGCATGAAGCTTTGATGGAGAACACACCTGTTTATACATCCTGACTACTACACATCTTTCATTTACCTAGTAGTTGTCTGAGTGACTCTCTTATCAAGGTGAACGCAATTTAATTTGGAAGCCGAGTCCTCACTGCCGTCCGCAGACAATTAGAGTTGTGTGATTATTCTGAGTAACAGCACCGACAGTGGATTTGCCCAAACAAAGGAGCTGAAATAATGGCTCACACCCCCTTCACAGTTTTAAAAAGGCTCTCCCCAGCCTTGCTCTGCGTCCTCATTGATGTTGGAATTCATTGTGGATGTGTGTTATATGTGTGAATGTGTGTGTGTGTATGTGTGTGTGTGTGTGTGTGTGCCGCTGTTTTAGTGTTTGACCCTGGAGTTCAAGGACAGTCTTGTATGTGCTGCCTCTGGCTGCTCCTGTCTGTACCCAAGTGGTGTTTATTTAAGGAGCTCATCTACCCACACACACACGCACCCATGCGCACGCACACACACACACACACACACATACACAATTGTGTTTCCATCACTTCAGAGGATATTACATTGGCTTACATTCATTTCCTGGAGACTTATCCTAACTATAACCACTACTTGTCTAACACTAACCTTAACATAACCCTAAATTAACCTTAACTTTAAACCAAGTCTTCACCCTAAAATTCATGATTTACGTTAAGGGGACTTGCTTTTCGTCCGCATAAGGGAGGCGAGTCCCCACAACGTGAGGAAAAGCTGGTCCACACACACACTCACACACACACACTGGCCTAACCTTGTGCTCTGAAACACATCACCCCCAGTTCTACGCAGATAAAAACACTCTGTCTGGAGTTTCTATCTTCTGTTTCCAATAATGTACTCCAACACACACACACACACACACATTGTGTCCTGAAGCTCACAGTATGTCCTGCAACCCTGCCTCCTATCCTACTGGATTAATTACTCTCCTCCCTCCCTATGATCCCTGAGAGTGTCTGAGCTGCGTTAGCCGGCCTCTGCCTCTCGCTGGTGGGCACGGAGATGGCAGCGCTCACCCATTCATCACCGTGACTTTGGGAAGGGAGACACGAGGGATGGGGTGCGTGGGCGAGTTAGAGTACGAGAGAGGGAGAGGGTAGGAGTGAAGGTGAGAGAAAGGTGGTGGGAGAAGGGGAGCGGAAAAAGCCAGGTCCCTTCTGACCAAGGCCCTGATTAAAAATTAAAAGTGTTGCCATTTCGCTGGTTCCAGAGGTCCAGATTGTAATGTATGGATTGCTGAGGTGATTCTCAGAGGAGGAGGAGGAGGAGGAGGAGGGGAGTGAGGCGGATGAAGAGGAGCAATGTGGGAGTACAGGATTGGGAACCAGGGAGGAAAAGTAGGGGATGAGACACATCTTTACCAAAGATAAATAACCTAGCATAGCACAGCGCTGGTACTATCCCCATTGTTTCCCCCCCAAAACGTTGTCATATTCATTCTTTATTCCACTGGAGATGTCTTTTTCACAGTAGATGGATGAAGGCTGGGGTGGAGGGGTGAAAGAGGGAGGAGGGGGAGGGCAGCACCGAAGGTTAGAGCAGCTCTAATTAATGGAGATGGAGAGAAAAGTAAAGACAGATAGAGGAGAAAGAAAGACAAACTGTGCGGTGTGTATCTGTGTGTCTGCGTGTGTGTCGGCCTTTGATCAAACCAGGAACTTGTCACGGTGTTTGTGAGCCCTATTTGTGCCTCCGTGTGTCTCATTTGTGTTCTGGTGACTGAGACGCACACCGTGCAAAACTGACGTCAACCTTAACAAGTATGTGTGTGTGTGTGTGTGTGTGTGGGAGGGGAGGGGGGGCAAACAAGGGAGTCCTGTTCTGTTCGTAGGATGAGAGAGATGCAAGAGAGGAGGCAGTGAAGAAGAGAAAGAGGATGGGTGGAGGAGTGGGGTGGGGGTGAGGTGTGTCTCAGCCATTCAGGCAGCGTAGGCGTTTGTCTTTCATCTCCTCTCTCACACAAACAACAAAGACGCTCCGTGAGGGTTTTTTTCCCACCCTCCATCATGTACAATACCCTTTCTTAACTCTCACCTATTTATACTAGTGCAGGTTGAGAAGTGCCATACAGTTTGCAGCATCATTTAATTAGGCGCTTGTTTACCAATAAACTCAGCATGATAAACAAAGCTCGGAAACTGATTTGTGTGAGCAAACAAGAGATTCAGCTTTGTTGCAGTGATCCATCAACTGACAGAAGGAGAAGAAGAAGTGGCGCACTTGCAAGCCAAGAAGTGTGTTTTTCCTGCTGTGGAAAAGAAGGATGATCATTATTACAGTTTCTGGGATTCCTTTTTGGCTGGACCACAGTGGGCCAGCCCTATAAACGTGAATGTCCCTGACTGAGTCACTGAGTCTCAGCTGGTGTAGGTACCAGATCAGCTCAGGGTCCTAGCTGTGTGTTCTGCAGAGTAATGATGACGTACTTCCTTGTGGTCTTTGTTTGTTAGCTAACGTTAACTGGCTAATTAGCCTAATTTGAGAATATTGTCCTTTACAAAATGCAATGAATTATGTTTGTTTGTGTGTTTGTTTGGAGTCATGCTGCAGTCGGTAATCCTCACTACCACTCTAAATGCATCCCAGTGCATCTTCTCTGGAAAACATGGATGCCTGAAGCAAACTGATGTTTGAATGGCAAGTCTCTGAACCTCTACTACTGAGGACCTATATCTACTGAGGACCTATATCTACTGAGGACCTATATCAACTACCACAGCTGATTTAACAGATTAGCACAGTTTAAAAGAGACGGGAGGAGTAGGCTAGTACCACATGTTCACAAAGACTTCTGTCAAGCACACATCAACTGAACGGAAATGGCAACTACAAAGTTGTTACTGCACATTTCACAACACAAACAGTACACAAAGTAAAAATTGATGAAAAGCTAATTCTGCACCATTCAATGTGTGCGCCGCCATATTACTGTGATGTCAGGTGTGTTTCTGTTGACAAACTCAGTTTCTGACTTGGAATACTGTGCTGTTTCCATGTTGGAGGGTTTTTTTTTCCAAGTTCTGAGAACAGTGGATTGCAGATTGTAATTAGGATATTGTATTAAGAGACAGCTGGTATGAGATTTGAATGCCTGAGACACAACTGAGGTTTCCTCTGTCAAGACAGGGCAAACTACTGATTTGTCACAGTTTTTGCAGCATTTTTGCCTCACTGAATTCCATTCTTGGGTTGTACATGTTATTTGTTGTACTTTTCCCAATAAATAATGGAGCAGCCCATGTCCCAGACTGCAGCAGTACATTTATGCCCAGTACAGAATTAAATAAAGAATTAAAAAAAACAAAATCTTGTGTAAAGATGGGTCACTGTCTGCATTAAACATAATTAACATATTAAAGAAAGATGTATTTTTTAGATATAAATATTGCCAGTGATATTTGTTCTAATAAATATTAGTCCCAGACTGCAGCAAAACATTTATGCACACACACACACACACACACACACATACACACACACACACACATATAAATATATACCCTCACCACCCACTCCATTCAATATACCTGTGTAATCTAATGCAATCCAATACAACAGCTCTGCCATAAATTCTACATTTACAAAGCTCATACATCTTCAGTTTTTGTTGAGATTGTCAGAAAGGTGATAATTCTACTTTATGTTTATTATTGAGGTTGTAGTGGGTGGTGGCGATGTACTGGGGTGCATCATATTGAAAAGTGTTCCTCCTCATGTATGTTAATGGAGTGGAGCCAGCAAAGTTCTGTAGTAATTGGGCTCAGGCATGACCAGTGGGCTCCATAGCACCCCCAAATGCAGGGTCATGTTGGGATAAAGTTGCTTTGATGTTTGTGAAATTCAGTGGGATTATTGCTCTCATTATTCTTGACATCATACATATTTTTGAAAAATATGTGACATCTGATTTACTTGAAATTTACATGGTGCTGTCTACACATGTTATACAGCAACATATCCAACATCTCCAGCATCACGTAGTCCATATAGGAAATAATATTTTCCTCATTCAAGCAGTGTCCAATAGTCACAAAAGTGAAGGTTTTTATCCAACATGATGCTGGGGCTCGGATGTGGCAAGATGGCATGATAGCGCCCCCAACAAATGTTCAACAAAGTAGCACTTGTGCACTTGCCTCCAAAGCTCTGATTGCTCAACTGTTTCTCCAACCAAAAAGAACAACCATCAATCAGCTCAACAGCAATTCAATTGCTGATCAAATCAGAGATGTGGGTGCTGAATCAGAGCAGAGGTCTGGAACCAGATTACACCAGCACCACTAAATCTCTGATTAACACATTGTATCTTGTTTGTAATAAATAAAATGTAAAAATGACAGTTTGTGGTTTTAGAGGGAGTTTCATAGTGTAGCTATTCCTTGATGCACAACACTTTATCCATAGTGCCTCTTTGCAGCATGACTACTGGTCTCCTGGGTGCTTTACACATTTTCTTTGTGTAAGGATTAAACAAACAATATATAACATGTTGAATTATGAGCTTTTGAGGAGCTGGTAGGACTATACTTGAACTTTAGACTGAGCCAGAATAGCTGTTTCCACCTGCTTCCAGTCTTTATGCTAAGCTAGGCTAATCGCCTCCTGGCTCCAGCATCGTACTCAATTTACAGAGATGAGACTGATATAAATCCTCTCGTCTAACTCTGAGAAAGAAAGTAAATAAGAAAAGTTCCCAAAATATTGAGCTACTTACTTTGTTTAACTGTACTGTACTTTCTTTGTATTATTTATTTTCTGTGTCTGTCAATGACAATTTTAGCTCCGTGTTCGCCGTTCACTGTTCTCACAATTTTTATTTTTGTTGTTATAGGTTTTTGTCTATGGTTTGCTTTTGTTTTCTAATCCTTATCCCTTCTGCTGCCCTTAGTTGTGAAATAACATTTTCCCCATGTCTTTCCAAATGAATTCCTTCATCACCTTGCTGAATTTAAAAGGGAGATTATGTTGTGTGCTGTAATGACAATTTTGAGGAAATGCAATGTTGTGGTAAATTACAGCAGTGAAACACATTTGAATGTCCTGTAAAAAAGGTTTTAACCAGATTTTGATGTTTGTTACTCGAAAAGATGTTTGTGCTGCACAGTGTTGCTAATCCAAATGCATTTTTCAGATGTCAAAATACAACATGGGAATCTCTGCTCTGTTGTTTTGCTGATTGAATTTGGTGCCAATCATGCTTGTGTGTTTATATACCCAGAGATGTTTTTACTTCCTGCGTGAATGTAAATTTGCTGGTTCATTTGTCTACCTCTGTGCCATCGTGCTTATGAAAATATTTGCTTCTACGTTATAAGGGCTTATGGGCAGAAATCATCAGAATTCCTCCTCCTCTTCCTCCTCCTCCTCCTCCTCTGCCTCCTCCTCCTCCTCTTTGGTGGAGAGATTAATTGTTTCTCTCTTTTGTTTCATAAATTGACATAATCCCTAAATCTCAGGACATCTGGTGTGCTTGTAGGAGGAGACACCAGGGGCATTGTTAAACTCATTTGTTGGGGATGGTGCCATATCAATATTTTAGTGTCGTGTAGTAAAACAGTCCTGGAAAATAAATACTTGGTTACATCATGTCCAACAACATGCCACTAGCAACTGGGGCCAGTTTTGTAGTGATAACAGCAAAGCATATGTCCCTTTGTTGTTTGAAGCTCTTTCATTTGGCTGCTGGGTAGTGATGTTGATTTTAGCTTCAGATGACTCAGAATAATTAATCCCACTGATCACAGTTGTGACCACATTTTCATATCAAGTTGGTGAAGCTCCAAAAGAGCTGTCTATATGCTTGTGACTGATTGTCTTGACTCCACACAAAATATAAGCAATATTACATACAGTTACATTACATATTAACCTAAATTCATGTGAGGGGTGTAAATGGCCACATGATAATAACCAAGTAATGAATTTATAACTTATATATTTGCATACTACATGTACATGTACATTCATAGTGTATACTGATACATTTATACCATGCACTCACAACATGTAAAGAGTTTTATTTTTTATTTTACTGTAGAGCAAAGAGTAAGAGTAAACCACAAATTGAACCATCTCCAGATCTCTGTGGAGCCATTTTTTTAAAATACTTTTATGACCACTGGGGTGCACAAAGACTGAAAAAAACAACTAAAAAAAACAGAAACATGGCCCTGATATACCACAAGTTGAATAATTACACACATAGTCGGACTGGCCACTGGGAGAAATCCCAGTGGGCCTGTCACTCTGTGGGCTGCTTGAGCAGCCCATTATACAAAAACAAGGCTGAGAGAGATGGCCACTTTGATTATGCACCAGCCCGTGGTGGAGTATCCACAGGCTGGTTATGGTGGGCTGGTCTGGGTAAAAAAGTCCAATTTTTAGTCCCAGTCCATCCCTGCTTACACATCCAACAGTCAGTCCCAGATGAGTTTCTGGCTCTGTCTCCTAGAAATTATGTTCATATACAACTAAATTGAAACAGCAAATACATTTTGCGAGAAATGTAATGCTGGCTGAATTACGTTTTCTCTCAACATAATGTTGTTAATTCACATATTTGGCAAGTTACAAAAAATATTGACACTGAACATATCAGTGAAAGGTTCATAGACAACATACCTAGTCATGTTTTTACACAGAAAAATGGCTGCAGTGACTTGAAGCATAACATGTTCATTAACATTTAACCAAAACCACAATCTTTCTCTAACTTTAACCAAAGTTCTTTTGTTGACTAAACCTGACCACAGGTGAGACTCCGGATGCAGGTCTCTGTGTCTCTAACAGTGAAATAAGATGTTGTGGTTTTGAATGATACGACCTAATGGTAGCATATACAAAGAGAACAGAATTGGTCCAAGAATTGATCCTTGAGGTATGCCACATGTTGTGTTTGGAGTTGAAGACATGAATGAATCAATTGAGACATAAAATTTTCTATTTGACATATAGGAGGAGAACCACTCCAGGGCCGTTCCAGAAATGCCCACCCAATCCTTAAGTCTATTAATTAGCATAGTGTGATCGATGATGGTAAATGCTGTGCTAAGGTCAAGCAGCACCAGTACATAGCAGTGTCCAGAGTCTGCAGCCATTAATAAATCATTCTTAACCCTTAGAAGACATGTTTCGGTGCTATGTAGCTTGCAAAATCCAGATTGAAATTTCTCAAAGATGCTGTTGTTATTGAGCGCTTTCAGAAGTTGTTCTAAAACCATTTTTAATGGAAATGAAAGGCAATTTTGACTGATGGATCAAGGACTCGTCCTTTTAGCAGTGGCTAGATACAGGCTATTTTAAAATAATCTGAGCAAAGGGAGCTGTTCAGAATTTGGAGCAGAACCAAATAAACCAAGCAATGATTACACTTACATCACATTTGCCAACGCAACATAATTGGCAAAACAATTTAGTTGTATATGAATGTAATTTCAAGGAGACAGGGTTGCATATAATGATAACAGTATAGTTGCTTTGAAAAATATATACACAGCATCCATAGTGTGTTGTGGCCTAGCCTTGACTGAAATTCAGTCAAAGCAAAGTAAAGTGTGCACTGTCACCTTGGTAAACAAGGAATTCTTCACATCTGTTAGAAACTTACAGTAAACACAATATAATGTGAGGCTTTGAAAGATCAGGCACTATTGTATCATAAAAATGAAAAGATTGTAGTCAGTGTAAGAACACGAGAAAAAGTTGTGATGCTTACAGCACAACAAATCCGGTGGCAGTTTGTTGTTGTTTCCATCTCCTCGGCCTTTCAGCTCCCACAGTTTGCTGACTGACTTCTTGCTTCTGAGCTATCTGTGTGGGATGATTGAACAAGGCTGAAGAACACTCGTTGCGTGTTGGTTCTGATTTTGGTCCTCTTCAGATAACCCAGTCTATTTTCACTATCTGCTGGTGACTGACAAAAAAAAGCTGCAATTTTTTTTCTTTGTAACGATTTCCGGCAGCATCTCATCCTTTTGTGTCTGATGCACAATTTCCTCTGGTGTTATTAGCACCTTAGATGAAAAACATTATCACATCAGAGCTTAACTTAAACTTGTTTTTTGATGGATGTGAGTGCTGTTGGCCTCTGTTCCAATAATGGTGCGAGTACAGTAATGCCCCTGAGAAACACAATTTTGGTTGTTTTTTGTCATCTAACACATTCACTTTCAGTTCTGGCTCCTCATGTGATCGCACATCTGAATTAAGATTCCACTTTGCCAATATGTCGACTTTTAGAACAGTTTGCCCTCTCCTTTGGTATTCCTACATTTCACACTGAATTTTAGCATTGCGTCACCTTTTCTAAAAAAAAGTCTTGATATGAAGGGTTAACAGATAAAAGATTGCAGCAGATAAAAGGAAAAGCCACTGTATAAGCAACATGAGACCATGTGTGATTATGAAAAAAGGCAACAATTGGCTGATGGGCTGTCAGCTGCAGCACAAGAGGTTTATGTGCAGGTATACTGTTGCAAAGAGGATGAATAACTCTGTCTGGATTGTTTGTACACTTAACTCATCTCCACAAAGAATAAGTGACGAATGATTTCATGAATTTTAAATGATCCTTGCAAAATGCTGTCTTAGCTCATTCTTCTTCTTGGTTTCTTCTTGGCATCCTTTGCGGTCGTTGGTGTGATCAGGGATTCTTTCAGTTTACTCTCAAAGCAGCACTGATGCATTCTTTGTCATCTTCTGAAGTCTTACTTTGTGAGCTGTCTTCTGCCTTGCTCTCGCTGTTGAACTTGTTGCTGCTTCCCCAACATTTACTTTTTGTTTCTGAGACAGCTGCCTCCTTTCCCTTCATAAACTCCAAAGCTCTCTGCACTGTAGCTTTACTCTGATAACTTTCCCGGTTTTGCTGAGTGTTTCTCAGCTGGCCTGTCAATCAGTGTTTTTAACAACATAAATCAATTCCTGCTCCCTCTTTTTCATAGCCTTTGGCTATTGCAGTTTTTTCTCGCTGATCATTTTCCTCCTTGGCCGTCTGACCTCCATGCATTTCAGTCCTGATATCTCTCTCCTCTGTGACAGCAGTGCTGATAATCTGAGAGAGGCAGTTTGCAGCCTTTTGCTGAACTGCAGGGGTGCCACTTTTTTTCTCCACCTCTTGTATCTTAAGGCCTGTTATGCCGGGATCAGACTACATGATATTCATGTCTTTCACAATGGTCACCATGTCAGATTAGGCAATCAAAGTGCCACAAATCCTTGCTGTGTCTTGCTCGGGAGACTGGCAACACTACAAGTATGACACCGACCAATCATCGTTCATGACCTTGCACAAATTCATAGGTCGGTCTAGAATTGGGGGAGGCGCTACAGAAGCGCCATGTGTCATGTTGGCAGTTTTGTGTTCCAAAAAGAAAAAGAAAAGAAAGAAAAAATGATTGTGGACCAAGGGACAGTGGTGGCTATGGTATGGTATATCCTTCAAAGAGAACTTTAGATAACAAATGTGTTAAAATGTTAGAAGATAACATAAATGTAGCTAGCTACCAGGTTCACTGTATGTAAAAGAATGACTGGGTTTTGGGAATTGGGCACTCTGGTAAATGAAGATACAAAGATATGTCTTAATATCAGGTGGTTTCACAATCACTATAACTGAAGTGCTCTCTGGTGCACATATGTCAAAGAAAGTCAAAGCTATCCAGCGGCTGTCGGCCAAGCTGACCGCATTTAGTGTCTCAGACAGATGGGAGAGCAGTGGCTCATCTCCTCCTCCTCCTCCATAGGCTGATTCAGGCAGGAAAACCTGCCGTCAGTCATCAGTGACCGTTTTCTTCATCAGGTTTTCCTGCCTGAATCAGCCTGTGGAGGAGGCTGCTCTCCCCACTGTCTGACACACTAAATGTGGCTCAACTCGCCCAGACAGCCGCCGGACAGCTTTGACTTTCTGTGTCGGTGTTTACATATGTGCACCAGAGAGCACTCTGTCATCCTATTTGTCAACATCAAGGAACATGTTGTAGTGGATGTCAAACTAGGCATGAAAATGCAAAAAATTCTGACATGCTAGACTTTTCCTTGCCATGTCATGGGGCGTCCCACACTGTTATGTCACACTACAAGGCCCAATTGTCGCTCCTAATGTTCATAATCGGGCCCGATGCTGGAAATTTGTCGGCAACAACAAAATCATGTCAAAATCAGACTGAATCTGTGTAGTCTGATCCCGGCATTAAGGCAACTTTCCATCAGCCACAAAAAGCCCAGCCAGAGCTTTTCTTCCTCCACTCCTCTTTCAACTGCTGCTGGTAAAAAGCTGCATATTTTCATGTCTACATCAAAGTCTGTTGGCATGTTATTTCTCCCTGAGGCCATCCTTCCTTTCACAAGACTAAAGCTGAAATATTCCTGCTGAAAAGGGTTTGTTAATTTTAATTTTTTTTTTTTTTTTCCCACATTAACGAACTCCACTTCATCACACATGACACCCACGGATGAAATGTCGTGTGTTGCATTCAAACCCTTATTGTCACAAGGAAGAGATACAGTAAACATTGAAGCCCTTACGCTGCACTCTGCAGTTCGGTAATGAAACTGTCATTGATGTCCTTCAATCCTCAGGGGTTCAGGCAGTCAATTACAAACACAATCACACACTAACACGCACACACATACTCACAAACCATTTGATCTTATGACAAAGTCATCTTCAAGTAGTCTTGCACGGCAACAGAGAAAATACACTATGTAGGAGTATATCACAGTACATGTAACATACTGTGCATCATTATAAAGAGGCCATATAACTCAGAAATTAATTATTAAAGCAGCAACGCACTGACCTTTCTAATCTTTTATTAAATTCAGCTTGTATCAATTAAGAAGGAAGGTAGACTTTGTTCTCATCTGATTTGTTCCATTTTTGTAAATTTTTTTAACACACAAGCATGCACATACACGCGCACAAACATCACAAGGGGTTCGAGTGTAACTCAATGGGTATAATGTGACTTGTGTTTCGATTCTAACCTCTACTATTCTGAGGTCATGTTGACAAAAATGACATTGTGGAGCACCAGAGCTTCCAGTTGCAGGTCAGATACTTTACAGCGAACAAAAATCCGACATCATAGTTTTCAACATCATTTTTTTTTAAGCCTCTGAAAGTCCTTTGTCTTGTAGCGGCTCTGCAGCTTCCCATTCACAATTAAGGTAGCGGTCGACCAGCTTTCCCTCCTGTATCCCCACTCTCTCTCTCCATCTCTCACACTCCTTGTGTCTCTCTCTATCTCACACTGTGCACCCATCTGTTTCAAGAACTTCAAAAACACTCTGTATCCCCTCGCTGCTTTTCTTTATAAGTTCACTTCAGTTCAGTTCATTGCTCTTTTATGTCTTATAAGCCCGACTTCAAAAAGGAAAGAACCTCATCTTTCGTTACTATTAAAGCACTTTATAAAACGGCAATACAAATACTTATTCTATAACATTTGTTTCTGTTACGAAAGCGAGCTGTGCAGAATTAAGCCGATGCATGGGCGTGATGCGTTGCGAGCATGAAAGATAGACTGAGGGTGAATGAGTGGGAGTGTATTCATCTTAAACCACAGGATCTACTTAGAGATGCATATTGGATTAATAGAGCTTGGATGCTTGATTTGGAGTGGAGCACTCAAGCTGTGTTTGTCGTGACCTCTCTCATCTCCGCTCAAATCATCTCCACTCTGGATGGGCTGCAGGCTTTTTATCCACGTCCTCAAATCACAACCCTGGAGAGCAACAAGAGCTGTGGGTGTGTTTATGTGTGTGTGTGTGTGGTGGTCTGTTTGTGTGTCCTGTGTCTCTGTCTCGGTCTGTGTGCTGGAAATGAATCCATTATTGGAATAGCCTTTCACTCAAGTATCACTTTTCTGAGTGGTAGGATTCCTCAGAGTCTGAAGATGTATCTACTGTATGCGTATTTTGTCCGCGAGGCGAGTGTTTGATTGGGGTGTCAGGTCTCTCTCACCCGTGGCTGAGTTTTGGCGAGAGGTGTGCGATGTGTCTCACAGCTCTGGCACTGCTTGACTCCAGCTGCCTTTGAATGCAGCTTCAAAGCCTGCCTCGCTGAATGTTTCTCTCCACACGTTCTGGCACTTTTCACTAACCCCCACCTCCTCCTCCCCTTCAGCTCTCTGCTGTGTTTTTCCAGTTCACTTTTGCCCTTGCGTCCTCTCCACCTCACTGTGTCCTCTATTCTGCTGTACATCGTGTCCTCTGACAGCGCCAGTTTGCCGGTATGAGATAGAGCACGACTCAACTTTGACCTCGGCGAGGACCGCAGCACCAGAGATCAATGGAGTCAATGGTGAAAGGCAGAAATATGGCAGCAGAGGAAGCAGCCTGGCATATTCTGTATCAGCTAGAAACAGCAGTATTGGTCTGTGTGCATGTCCAGTGCTTCCTGTTTTTATCAAGATAAGATGGAAGTAGGTGTGGTTCATTGTTACTAGACCTACTATCACTTCAAATTAGGTGATGTGCTTTACTGTTTATGGATGTTCACAGGGTTGGAAGGATTACTTTAGAGATGTTTTCTAATGCAATTACTAATTATCTGTTAAACAATATTAAAGTAACAGAACTTGATTACTTTCCATTACTTTTGGATGACCTCAATACCAAATATGCAAATAAAGACAAGTCAAAAGAAATATCAGTAAGATGACTTTTACTTAAGTGTATTCTGTAGGACAACAGAACCTTAGAAAAGAAAATGTGGAAACCAAGATTTTTAGCATCAAAAATCTTTCCTCTGCTCAGTGTATTTTAAAGAAAAACTTGCTTTTCATTTGGCCAATTCAGGCAGTAGCCTATAGACCTACAATGAAAGTGCACAACACATGATGTGCATTACAGAGAACATTCTCAGGGAAAGCCTCTGACGAAACAGCGCTTTGCCCACTGGCTGTGTGAAGCTATCACACAGGCATACTGTATGTCGCAGTGGGAGAAGACCCCCCACTGGGTATTTGTGCCCACTCTACAAGAGATTTGTCCTCCTCCACAGCTCCTCTCAGAGGAATGGCAGTGGTAGATATATGTGCAGCAGCATCATGGGCTTCACCGTGTCCTTTTATTTGGTTCTATCTACATGATGTGTCTGAGTTTTCTCTAACTCATTCAGTATTGAATGTGCTCGGCGACCAGTGACACACTGTTGGCTCACTGTCAGGGTATTGTCCTGATAATGCAAGTTGAGTTGGTCAGGATAGGCTATACATTTTCTAATTCCCTGTAGTGGAGTAAATATGTTATATGTTACAGGTTCAGAATGAAGCTCTGGGTCCAATCTTGTGCAACACATTTATTCACAGGCGTTAACTTCAGCTTACAGTCCTGTTTTAAAGTTTTCAATGGACTTCACTTACTTTAAAGATCCTGTACACAATGCTACAAACATCTACATATGTACATATGAACTATTTCTACACAACAGAAACAATATGGAGCATAAACAATCATAAACATATTTTCTTATCTGCATGAGTAAATCTCTCTTATGTTCCATATACTTCTCTTACTCAGTTCAACTAATGGAAAATATCACATAACACCTTTAACTGTGTTTACTGAATGACCTCGACAGTCTAACAATGACTGGAAAATACAATAAACCTCACTTTCCAGCCTACATCTCTACAGGCTCACAGCTTTAACTGGGCTGGTTAACTGTCTGTAGTCTAGCAATAACCTCACTCTTATGCACCCTGAATACAAAACTGAACAAACCACTGTGGTGGCTGTAGAGATATCTGTCATCACTCCAGTACAATGGAGCTGAATGGCACTTGGTTTGTGGCACTCAAAGCCCCAAAGAAATATATTTGAAAAACTCAAAAGCATTGTCTCTTTACAGAAATCATGACCCAGTTACTTAAGATAATCCACAGGCCTTGTTCTGAGCAGTTTCATGTGGGAACTATTTTCTATGGAAGTACACCACCATTCATTACTATGATGGGTGTAGTTCAGTACAGATGACGTAATATTTACTAATAGTCTATTCACTAGAAGTTAGCACAATGTATAAGAATGACTATTCTGATCAGAGGTTTCACTCTTTCCAAGGTTATCTCCCCACCTACAGTACAGACACTTTCTCTGCTAAATCATAAATAGGGGTCTCTGAAACAAGAAACATGAGCAATAAGATGATCAGACTGGCGTCAAACAATGCCCCAGGTTATCCAAACTTATTGGGAGAAGAAAATAAAGGTTAACCATAAAAATCATTACCCAAACTGTCCATTGCAAACATCCATCACAGTTTCAACCTAATGTGCTTACTCTGGTTGTGCAACCAAACAGTTTTCCTGTGCAATGAGGAATCATTACTGACCAAACTGTTGGTTCTGTCAGAGACACAGCTACACAGTTAAATTTGTCAGAAAAGGCTCTGCTCTTTTAGGGTTTCTCAAAGAATCAGAGCAGCAACAAGGATTCTGCTGAGAGAGCTAATCCCCCAATAAACCACTAAACCTAAATAAATCAACAATACAAAATACCACATTAGGAGGAAGTTGGGATGGTGGAGGGAGCTGCAGCACCAAACAGCGTTGGCATGAGCATAATCAGCAGAGTAATATTAGGTTACGCATGAATGTGATTGGACATTAGTCACACAGCAATGAATTAACCAATGATTATGAAGCATATTATGGAAAAAGCTGATGCCAATCAGTTAATACAAGCATGACTGAAGTGCCTGAACTAACGCCACGCTTTATTTTGAAGCACAATTAACACATTTAAATTGGAGTTCTTGTGTCTCCATTTTCCCTCATCATGAGTACAATTTTATAAAATAATGGACAAAACTACAAAGTTAGACCTGAACTTCAACTTAAAGTACAGAAAAGCGTTGATAGGTATGACTATGAAAAAAATGTATCAGCTGGACTGTGTAAGATTTATTTGTTTGTGGGGAGCAGACTACAGGTAATAAGACCAGAGGACAAATTTTCATTGTTTCCTACTTGGTCTGGCTGCAAGGAAACATTTTCCAGAAGCTCATGGAGAGGCAGATAAATGAATGAAAAGGAAATTATGCCTCTGTGTGTGTGTGTGTGTGTTT
Source organism: Thunnus thynnus (assembly GCF_963924715.1). Classification (NCBI taxonomy): domain Eukaryota; kingdom Metazoa; phylum Chordata; class Actinopteri; order Scombriformes; family Scombridae; genus Thunnus; species Thunnus thynnus. The sequence continues at coordinate 8,948,114 of NC_089525.1, read as the reverse complement.
GTGTGTGTGTGTGTGTGTGTGTGTGTGTGTGTGTTTGTGTGTGTAGCTCTAGTCCTTACACCTGACTCACACTTTGCCCTCCCACTACGGTTTGCCAAATGTTCGCCCACACTTTCACCACCTGGCTACTGCTGTGCGCTGTGTGATTGCATTGTGTATGTGTGTGTGCATGTGTGCGTGCGTGTGTGTGTTTGTATGTGCAGCGAGGTGCTCTCTAACAGATGGAGTAACCTAATACACATCTCATTTCTGCCCCGCTGTCCATTGGCCCTCATGGTCTGCTGGTGATGCTATCTGGGCCTTACCAGCATCCTGTGTGCTTTGTTCCTGGAATCAGCCAACCCCACCCTGCCTCGCCGCCCCCGTCCCGTAAGCCCTGGGCTACTGGACTCAGACACACACCGGTCCCGCAAGAGCAGCTTGTCAGGTGGAGCAGCTCTCAGGTTACCTGGGACAGGTTGCTGTGGGGGAGCTGAGTGAAATGTGTCTGGAAAAACAACATATTGTTTACAGTCAATGAACAGATGCTGCTTTTGTTGTAGACAGACTCATAATATCATAAATGGGCGCAAAGGCTGCTGGGAGGTTTCTGTGTTTGTGTGTGTGTGTGTGTGTGTGTGTGTGTGTGTGTGTGTGTGCTCAATACACTCAGGTAAAAACCTGTTTAGTGATGTGCATGGTGAATAGTAACATATCTGTCTGCATAAATGAGAAAATTTAGAAACCTCTTTCAGAAAATTCACTGTTGCATGATCAACAAGCTAAAAATACTAAAAAAAAAAAAAAAAAGCTAAAAATACTAATAATACTAATAAAAATATAAAACTTTGCAGATACAAGGTTTCCACCTGACACACAGTGTGCTGGCATGTGGCTTTGTGAATGGCTCTCCAGCTCTCCTGCAAGTCCTCTCTCTGCGTCCTGGACAGGTACTATTTTGTCACCGCGGGACCAGGTGGCAGCGGCCTCTCCATCCGTCTCTATGGCGGCTAGAGGTGACACTCCATCAGCCAAATGGATTAGTCTCATTGGCTGGGTAATTTATTGATGTTTTCCTCTCCTGGGGATAATGGGTGTATGGCCCGCTGATTGATGAGGCAGCACAGCACATGTCTGCCTTCTCAGCGTGTCAGCTGCAGTCAGCGGTCAGTCAGTCAGTCTGGCCTGTTACGAGCTGCGGAGTTGAATTATGTAACATCCAGACTGATGGCTTCACCGACATCAAATATGTTCATTTGACAGGTCATTCATAGATTATGTGAAAAACCTGTTTTATGTCGGTTGTGCAGTCACTTAGAGCTTTTGGATGTCAAAAATAAGTGACCTCGCTGTGACACAGATTTATTATATTTCTTTTACACTTTAGATAACCTGAAATCTGCAGGACCTGATCGCAATTTAATTACCGTCTTTGATTAATGACACGATAAGCTCAGAAAGTAGATCTGCCTCTCATAATGATAAAGCATTATAATATAACACTGCTGACTTATGACGTCCTTGGTGATGACATAAGTACCTGTTGAATTTTACTAATATCCATATTTTAATGCACAAATGAAATCCTTAGAGCAAACATTAGCTAGCTGGTGAAACGGGTGAACAGAGGTAAAAGAGGAGAGGCAGAGACATTTCCCTTTGTGTTGTACTGCTAATCTGTCTGTAAAAAGCCTTTCGTCTCAGAGGGGGAACCGTTTTCCAGCAGCCAGCCCTTGCCTCCATCTGACAAAATAAATGCTACTGCTAATTTTAAGCGTGACCCAATATGTTGCTGTGGGCTCCTGCTCTGGTAATGTGTGCTCTTGACCTCCTATAGTTGTATCCAGAATGTCACAGGTCTCTGACATACAGCCCCTCTCCCCTCCATTAGAGGATACCTGATTCCGCACAGGCTCTCACTGATGAAAGAGAGCGAGCAGCATGCGCAGGAAATGGGCTTGCAGCGGTTCTTGCCATGACCCCGGCTACTTAGAGCCATTGAATTGCATTTATGAAGAGCCCTCTAGTCTTTCTCTTTACCATTACAAAGTGGCTCCCCTCTTTGTGGTGTAAGAGATACTACAGGTAGCAGCTGAATTACAGGTTTTATGTAAGAGGCTTTCATAGAAACCAAGAAAAGGAGAAGCAAATAGCTTTGAGTTAGATGTGCATTTTGACACTTCCTTCAATTTTCAAGCAAATATAAGGAGCTTCTACTTGTATATTACCAGAATAGATGTGCTTAGTATTTCTATTTACATCTGTGTATATGTTCTTCTGTGTGTGTGTGTGGGCATGTCTTCCTTCCTCTCAGTCTGTCTCCTTGTCTCAGCTGGCAATCTGCACATCTGTCCGCTCACTGATCACAGAGGGAAGTGTTTCGCAGACGCAGCAGGACAACCGCAAATCTAAACAGATGTGTGCTGCTCCCGAGCATCGTCTCACACTCACATCACCCAAACATCCTCTAATGTTTTTCTAAACCTTTCATTCACCCAGGAGCAAGAATGCTGCTTTCTACTTTTCACACACACATTCAAACCTACAACGAAGGTTTGCTTCTGTTTATCCCTGAGACAATGCCATGTTTGCTGAACAGTGGCCACTGTGACCACATGTGGTAATTACAGGATAATAGTGTATTTAATTTATCTTTATTTCCCAACAGCTTAAACACATCCCATATACGTAAAAATGCAATTCAAACACAGACACACAGCCTCCACACACACTCTTTTGTAAGTGACATCACCTTGTAGTTTTGAGGTGTGCGGTACAAGAAAACATCATAAAATGTTCACTTTTTCCTTATCTACAGCGCAGCGTTACTTGATTTTCAGGGCGAACAACTGCTGTTGCAATGAGCACTACACACTGGGACCAGAATCAGTTGAGAGTACACTAGAGTGACTGTACAAGACTGTCTGGACTGTGACGCAAAGAAGTGAATTGAATTTTAAGTTACTTTTTAAGGTGTGTTCAGTATCCTTGTGTAATTTGTGTGTATTTGACCACTGGGGTATTGCAGTCTGTGTTTGTTTGCCCCAAACAGCAAAAGTACTGACTGTACAGACTAGCTGTAGCTAACTAGCACCGTGTTTGTGTGACAGACTCTCCAGCTCGAGTCACACAGCCCAAAGAGAATTTGTGTCCGTCCATGTCCACTTGTGTGTTTTAAAATTAGCTTAGCGATCAGTCTGAACTGTTGATATGACTGAAAGAGAACTGGTGATATCCAGCGTGTTTACTTCTTGTTTTACTTTTGTGAGAAAGCCATTAGGTTAATATGTTTATAATGACAAGCTAAAATGTAGTGTAACAGTAACACAGTGCACGAGAGTCATAAAATGGTTATTTAAGTACAAACTGGGCCAATAAAAGCAATGATAATAAGGTTAAAAGCTTAGAAACCAACCCTCTTCACTAGAGTTCACACATCATGATTGTTTTTATGGCTTCTTCAGTCTTTCAATAAGCTCCTAACAAGGACATAAATTACTGTTTATCACAGTTGATCTGCCATCAGTGCCGGAGTCACCAGTAGAATGAGCTCCACTGCGAAAAGATACTGGTGACACAGCCAGTGACAAGAGGATTCAGTATAGTCTATAGTCAGTTCAGCCTGAGGGTTTGAAGACTCATTCATATGTGTACTGAAAACTAGTTGAAAGGAGCAAAAAGCTTTTGTTTCTTCGATCGATTTAACTCTTCTTCGAGTTGCACAGGTTAAAGGCATACGGGCAGTTAGTAAAGGCAAGGGAGTGATGCTCATTTCCTCTGCTCAGACATCGTCATATACTCATATAGACTTTATGTGCCCTGAAAATGCACACAGCAAAACACATTTTATGTTCTACACAAAATAGAGCTGTCACATTGTCTCTCAGTGCTCTCCAAGGACCCAGAGCTCCGTGCGTCTGCCGAGCTTCATTTGACCTCAGAGTAGCATGAAGACAAAGAAATTAAACCATCCGAGCAAGAAAAATCAAATAACAAAGATGGAATGTCTGGCTGTTGTAGCGCACAAACCAATAACTTCCTCTAATGTCCCCTAAACCAGTGCCCCCCCCCCCCCCGCCTCCACAAAGCAGTTGTGACTATCACCCTCAACAAAGTGATGTAGTGGACTAGCTGCGGTATAAATGGGATTTCAGCATCCCTCACTATTCTCCTGCCCAAAGCTTAATTTCACTGACTCTCAGCTCCCCTGCTAAGTTCAGTAATGGAGCTTTAAATCCCCTCTGTTGTTGGGTCCTCACTCATTTTGCTACTGGGTCGATGATAGAGCTCTCGCTTCTTGTGCCACCTTCTTGATAAGACTTCACTTTGTGCCTTGAAACACCACCGATTATTTTCCCTCCTCACATCAACCACGCACTCCTCCCTCCCGCGTGCTCTGTATGCTTTTCTCCCCGCAGACATCCTTGTGGCTATGCTTCTACCAATATGTTGAGATTAATACGCTCTTTTTAAGGGACTTTTATTAACATTCTGTGAGTTCATTTTTATTCCTCTCTTTTGTTGTAGTGAAAGGTTAAACCCCAAATCTTGCTTTTCATCTGCTGCAGCAGCTTTGCTCTCTTTATATTTGAAGTCATCATCTATTACTGTGGTATTCTCTATGTGTGTGTGTGTGTGTATTTTGTGCATGTGTGAACAGTCCCATTAGAGAAAACAACAGATCGAGAGAACCTGGGGGAAAGGGGAAAGGAGGCTGTGCGTGGGAAGTTTTCTCTGACTGTGATCATTAAGAATGGATGGGTGTTTGAGGGGGATTGCATCTATTTGTGTGTTTCATGTTTCGGAGATAAACTGCTGCCTGGTTTTTGACAGCTTGGCATTGTTATGGTGATTATCGAGGCATATCTGCTGAATGTAACAGCTTTCAAGAGGAGGCCTAACTTTCACCTCATCTTATTCTTCTTCTGTTGTTTTCTTGCAGAGGCTTTTGACCTGGTGCTGCGTCATGGTCGTAACTCCACGCTGGCAATGCTGAAGTCAGAGTTCCCAAGTCTCGGCAGTGGGGCCCAGAGCTCGGTGGGGCAGCTCTTCCTGGACATGTCGCTCTACATCCTGGGCTCAGATTCCACAGTGGACCACATGGTGGCGGTGCTCTACGGCCGCCTCTTTCCCCTTACATACCGCCGCCTGCTGGGGGGCAGTGGATCCTCTGCATCTGAAGAGTGTGTAAGAGGCGCCTGGAAGGACTCAGGAGCATTTGGCCCTTATCCCAAACTGATGATGACCCGTCTGTCCCGCTCCCTCCTGGCCACTCGAGTCTTCCTTCAGGCGTTGAACCTGGGCATCGAGGTTGTCAACACCACAGACCACCTGCGGCCTGGCCGGGACTGTAGCCGTGCCCTGCTGAAGCTGTGGTACTGCCCGCACTGCCAGGGCATGCTGGGGCCGCCAGCTTGCAGAGGCTTCTGTCAAGCAGTGATGCAAGGCTGCCTGGGGGGAGCAGCCGAGGTGCAGCCTCACTGGAGGAGCTATGTAGACGGATTGGGGAAGCTGGCTGGCGCCATGAGGGGGGAGCAAGACATGGAGGCTGTTGTTCTCAGACTGCCTTCAATGATCAAACTCGCTCTCAAGCACGCTGTGAATGCCCGTACTCGCCTCAGCGCCCTGGTGAGTCCGGTACACAGATACACATACACATTTGCTAACTAGGTGTCATAATAAATGCAAGAGGCTGCGTCGATGCGGGTGCCTTCCTGAAGGTGAGACAATAAAATCCAGGAAGTCCAGTTGAGAGTTTGAGTGAACCTGAAGTCAGATGTCAGAACATGGCATAGCAGCTTTTATAATAACAGAATTTTACAACTCTGGAAATTTATCAGGGAGATAATAATTTTGTTCACTGTCTCAGTGGTTGTGAGGTAAACTGTAGAATTAAGGTACAATCACGCTAGAACAAATTTCTTCAAATTCCAGCGATCATCATTTGACCTGCAATTCTGATGCCAAAATCACTTTGCAGCCCAGTGTTTTTCATCTTTGTTTAACTTCTACCTGCAAATTTGTAGTTGCCTAACAGAAATAAAGATGCATTGTGTTTGGAAGAGGAGAAGTCATTGTTCTAGCAGTGTCATCACCTTGTTTGGTAAAGTTTCACCTTGTTTGGTACTAGACTACAAACCTCAGCCTTGCACTCCTAGACTGGTTTCATTTTATAATTGTGCTGCTTAATATTTATTATTTTCCATGTTAGACCCATGTCATCACATCCTTTTTCACTTGGACTGAAGGCTATGATGTTCATGTCTCATTGAATTTAGCCAGAAAGGTGCACTCGCAAGTAGCTTGTTAACCAGACTGAATTACCATTTAGTTTCACTTAATTAATTCACTCAGACATTGTGTTCATGTCAGCTGAATTGTTGTTGCCAGGAAGGGCAGTTTTCTTTAGTTTTGCCCAAACCAATCAATAGCAAGTGATGTATCCATCCCGCTGTCATTTTCAGTTGATACAGAAGCCATGATACTGGATGCTGCAGCAATCATTTTCACTTTTTTCAGGACGTCTGAGGAAATTTTAGAGTTTGAGAGTCATTATTTCCGTAAGTCAACTGTCAACAGCCTGTACAGCTGGCAACATTCTTATTTCCATTTCTCAAGTCAATTTATTTCTGTTGGTATTTTTCTGTCTCTACTTTTCATGGAACAGGTTTCTCCGCACATCTTCCAGCAAACAGCAGCTGACTCAGGTGCTTCTCAGTTCGAGGACAGCAGACTTACAGAGAACAAAAGAGACTGGAGCACACCGATTAATTCACAGCCTTTAATTGTACAAACAAACTAACGTTTCGTCTTCATCAGAGTCAGAGACTCTAGACTCTGATGAAGACACAGTAATGTTCCAGTGCTCCAGTCCCTTTTGTTCTCTGGAGGTCTACTTTTCATGGATGTGAAGCCGGGATCAATCACACACAACAATTTGTGGGATCTTTATTGTCTTTATTGTCTGCTATTCGTGAGGTCTTTATTCTCTCCCTATTTAGTTTTCTTATTCATGAAATAACAGTAAAATAAAGCTCGGCTTTCACAATGGTTTCCAATATATTAAAGAAACTGTGCAAACACAGTTTCCTACCTAGCTCACCAATAAGGAGCTCTGGAGGTACACTAGGGCTGTCACTTTTTCAAAAAGCGAAGTTCAAACAAATTCAAACTAAGAAGTCATTCAAATGAATTTGTTGTGTTTGACAACTCATATACCATAATGTGTCAGAGATACAATTTACTGTGACTGTTATAAGCACATTTATAGCCAGCGACGTCCATCCGTCAGTGGTCAGAGAAGGCATCTTTCTGCTCAGTATAGTCTGTATGTTTTCCCATGTGGTGTCATACAACTGCACTATGTGTCTTGAGACTGAACTGTGTCAGACGTTTGTTTGATCACTCGTGTGGTACACTGGCTGGTGAGTCCTCAGATTTGTTGGCATTGTAGAGTAAGGCAGCTGCTTTCATTGGTAATTTTGTCGTCTATGGTGTAACCACCAAAATACTTCCACACACTGCTTCTCAGTAACTTCAGTGTCGTCATTATCCAATCAGCACGGCTTAACTATCCGCTGTCCTTTTCCGCTTTTGTTTATTAGCTTAGTTTAATAGGTCAAAGAGTGTGTTTTAGAAAGTAGATTTCAGACTGGAGGACACCTATTAAGTGAGGGAGGATATGTTTTTTGTTGCAGGTTGCAAGTGATCCAGGCTAAATTTCTTCACTTGTGATAAGACATCATGTGATAAGACACACTCACGGCAGACAAGCAGTGGCCAGTTTATGATCATTTTTCTTAGATAACGCAACACATTTTTTCTCCACATTCAAACCAAGATTGTACCTTTTGTCAGGGTTGAATCAAGAAAGAGAAATAATATGAATGAACGGGAGAGAGGAGAAAAAGCATGTATTTTTCAGGCAGTCAGACAGATGCTCCCAGCACGTCTCGCTGCAACACGTCTCTCACTCCTCAGCAGCAGTGACCCGTTATGTGTGGTTTCCACTGCAATAAAACCGTCAGGTTTGTTCTTAGCCCATATGTGAAGTCAGGGAGAAGTGCTCATGAAATATGAAGGTCTTTTTCTTGCAGAGTTACAGAGCTGGATGTGCTTTTGCTCCTGTATATCTGCTGAACTTTTGACTCTCACACCCTGAATCCCCGCGGTGACCAGGTTTCCACTCAGAAGCCATCATTTATTAACACACAGGTTGACCTCACTTACTCTGCAGCCTGAGGGCGTGGCTGCATCCATGAAACGCTGACTTGGGGGAAATCACTCTTCCTCTCTGTGTGTGTGTGAGAGAGAGAGATCCTTATCCAAAATTAAATAAGTCTGTGTGGGTTTATTTAAGACTGCAGCTCCAGTCACCGCAGATTACTTTACACTATGTTTATGGCTCGGAGTCTGGTTCCAGTATATGGGATTAAAGCTACTATGTCAGTGTATTGTTCAGCTCTGTGACAAGGTCGAGTGTGTGTCTGTGTGTGTGAATGTAATCTTGCAGAGACACTTGCTCAGTGGTGTCATTGAAGGGACAGAGGCATTGTTTCCCTAACAGCTAATTTTGTCTCACTGAAGAGTCATGGGAGATCAACCAAAATTAGACAACACCTGATTACTTCAAATAACAGTTTAGGATTTGGCTGAATGGACTTGGGGATTAAAGGACAATTGCAATCGTTTTTCATGTTTTAGCCCATTAACTACAAATTGGGTATGTAATGAATCAAAACCAACTTGTAGAGTTGCTTAAACATTTCATCAAGTACATTTTTTTTGTCAGTCATGCTATTGTTTTCACTGTAATGCAGCAGAAAGCAGGGACAGTGCGAAAACTCTTCTTGGTGGTGGGTTTAATGATCAAATTCAGATTCATCATATCTCATTTGAAGTTTTTTTGATGATTTTTATGAAAAATTCAGTTCAATTCAAATGTATTTGTATAGCACCACCTCATACAAAAGCAGTTCAAAGTGCTTTACATGAAGAAGAAACAGAAGAAAAAGAAGAAAATGTGCAAATAAACAGAAACATCATGCATACATAAGCATAAAATGACATATACATCCATACATATTAACTCCTAACCCGTACAAACAGACATGCTGTAAATGTACAGTGTGTTCATTTAAGAAAGTGCTTGACTGAAAAGGAAAGTCTTCAGGTTGCTTTTAAAAGAACTCGGTGTTGGAGCAAGTCTAAGTTCAGCAGGCAAACTGTTCTATTCTTTAGGTGCATAAATACTGAATGCCATCTCACCAGACTTTGAAAGTGCCCTCAGCACATGGAGGAGATTTCCACCTTGTGACCTGACAGAGATCTGCTGTCTGAGATGTACTGTGGAGTCAGACCAGCAAGTGCTTTGCAAACCAAAAGGAGGATTTTGAATTGTAACCTGAAAACAACGAGTGGCCAGTGAAGGTTCCAGGGGACTGGAGTTATATGGTCTGATCTTTTTCTCCTGGGTATAATAGAAGTAAAGGAAGAGATTCTTTTAATAGCATTTTCCTTGATTTTGCCCACGCATCCACAATTTAATATGTTTTCTGCTGCAAGTGGTTCTCTGCAAATGATGTGCTTATAATCAGTTTTATCACCTCTATTTTAAAATTAAAGATAAGAATGAACGAAGGCCACTAGCTCTAATCACTAGAATCCTCATGTGATTAGAGCTTCTTCAAAAATTATTCAGATGACGTAAGTTTTTGTTTGTAGAAAAATTAGACAGTCCTGGTGAAAATTGGTGCAGTTCATATTTTGCTTGCAGCCTGATGTGGCTTAAACCTGTGTTGACTGTCTGTCTGAATGGGTCATCAAGTGTCAGCTGACCTTCTCTCACAACTCTTCTCCTGACCTGGGTTGAACTGAACTTTTGGTAAACAGGCATCTTTATTAGGGACAAAAATGATATTTCCATTTCCAGATTTTTATGACAAATAAACGCCTACACTAATGAATCCTAGTTTTGTTGTCAAAAAACAAGCCCAGAGGACAAACAATATGCAAAAATGAACATCATGAAACCTTTTCGAGCATCACTGAGTGCATTAAACAGTCCAAGACTGTCTGAATATACACATTCCCAGTCAGGTCGGTAAATGTAAACACACAGTTAAGACCCCTGTGGTGTCGGGCCAGAGTAAAAGGTCTTAGTACTTCTTCCAAAGGATTCACCTGATGTGAAGTCACAAACCTTTTGTGTCAGCTGTGATTCAATGTTCCAACTCTGCGTTCACCTTCACCAACCTGACGGGGGAATGTGTATAGTCAGTCTTGTGTATAGTCAGACAGTCTTGGACTGTTTAGTGCTTGTTGACACTTGACAGAAATCCATTCATCATCCTGTTAGAATCAGAATCTCTTTATTTTCCAAGTACATTTTATATACAAGGAATCTATATTCTATATCCTATCCTTACCCATCCTATTATATTGTTGTGCTATATACCCATCCTAACTATGTAGGCACAGTGGGCAGCCACAGTCTGACACCCGATAGTTAGAACAGATGCATTCATGCTCTGGGGAGAAAGGCTGGTCTATTGTGCTGTGTCTCTGTATATACACTTATCTCCTGCACACAAATTAACCAAAACATGGGGATGAATCGTATCTCGTGCACACATGATAGCATTTTGAGTGCTCGATGTAGTAAATTGTGGCCTCAATATATATATTTTTTGCCCATGTCCCCTTAGGGAATCTGTAGTATTTAAAAATTTCGATAGTCTGAGTTAGTCAAATAAAGTGGATCATATTTTAGAGATACTGCAATATTTTGTACAGCAACATTATGGATCTACTACGTTCTATGGCTTGTTTGGTGGTTTCATGTGATAGTAAGTGGCGCAGCTGCAGATGGTGTCTCTCACTTAACCTCACCTCCACTGAGAGTTCAGACCCCCTGATACTGAGGGTGACAGACAGATCGACTCTATCTGAGTAAAAGAGTCCTCGAGGTGTGAGAGAGACGTCTCTTTCCTTCTCTGCGGACTTGAAACATGTACTCTACCGGCGAGATGACCACTCATCGTCTGCCAGCCCGCTCCCCAGCATGTTAACATTCATATCCTCCATCCGACGCAACTCCGGCGTGAATCAACCAATGTTCAGAGAGACAGAGAGGGCAGTCGAGAGCCCTGCAGCTCCAATCTATTCTCCTGTGAACTTCCCACCCCTCTCCTGGAGTTTGATGTCATCCACCTCCATCTGTACATCTCATCTTGAACATCCTTCTCTCTCTATTTCAGCCCCCCCTTCTCATTTATTTCTTTTTCTCTCATTCTTACGGGCTGCTGTGAGAGAGGATGCATGATTTATGAAGCTCTATTTTTACCAGTTACTGAGGAGAAAGAGAGGAGAGAAAGAGCGACAAAGACAGGGAGAGAAGAGAAGAATGGAGAGGAGAGTGTGTGAGGAGCGAACCCAAGGGGAAGGAGGACAGGGGAGTGTGGAGGAGACATCCATCACCCTGCGACCCCTCGGCTGAAAATGAAGATGGGAAGTAGGTTGAGACAGAAATATGATAGATCCTACCAAGATTACAGGAGATGTACGGCGGAGTACATGAGTTGTGTATTGTTACACACTCGACACATTCGGGTGCTATCAGTCTTTTACCACATATCTCTTTGTGTGCCTGCAACATTTTTTGTCAATAACACACTTTTCATCAGCTCTTGTTTTTGTTGTCTTTCCTTTGTGCACAAAAATAGCTCAAGCAGATCAAATCCCATCCAAGCGGTTGCTTCACTGAGGAAACAAGAGCGCTAATTAAATCTCTGCTGCATTTTTATTTCTGATTAATCCATTCAAACATGTGGGCCACTGTAGACACGAGAGTCAGACTTTTTAAGCAGTTAGAGCCATTTGAGCTTTTAAACATGCAATAAATCATTAATGTTGTAAAATCTCTAAGTCATTATTTATCGAGTCATATGGTTAATCTGAATTATAGAAGACAAACTGTGGTATTTATAAGTCCTTAAAGGCTCAATCTGTCATTTGTTGGCCCGCGTACGTTACAGATATAAGAGTTTGAAATAATTATGAAAAATATTTTTGCTTAATTAACTGATTATAATTGACAAAGCTGGATTACTAATAAACCAGACAACTTCTCTGTGGCCTCAGAAACTTCAGGCTGACCGAAGACTCCAGGTTCACCGCCTGGTGTTTGAACATTATATGACACATATTCCTAAATAAAACAAGTTACAATAACTAATTCCTATTTACTAACTAATACTTCTGCATACATTACATACACACAATGCACAAAGAATGTGACAAACGGGGGGCCCAATAGGGGCCCATTTTTGCCCCAGGGCCTCTGAGATGGGCAATCTGGCCCTGTAATTGATTTTTTTTTTTTTTTTTGGAGGGGGGGAGACAATATCAAAGAATATGCAAACATGTTGGATACCTGTCCAGTTTTTTAAAAGATGAAAACATCCATTCCAGATTAAAAACACAAAGACTGGGGTGTTTTTGTATACTATCTCAACTTTACTGGCATATCTCTTATAAATATGACTGTAACTTTAGATAAAACCAGTTTTCTCAAGTTTGTTGAGCCTTACTTGTATGTTATTATTTATATAATTTATAATAATTATTGATAAATTAGTCACAAATCTCAAGTAAACATTTTTGAATACCATACCAGAGTCATTTTTCAAATCTTCAATGCAGACAATTACCCTCTCATTGCATCTTCTTAATGACTCACATTAGACATGTTTTCTGTCCTACTTTGAAGAAAACATCATGTTCTCATACTTCAGTCTCACAGATCCGGCTGTTTCATCTGCATCCGAACGATGTCTATAAAATCAAAAGAAGAATTTAATAGCTTTTCACAGCTCTGAATGCTACAGGAATTACAGACCTGTGAGTGAGAAGTGTGAAATCAATTTTGCATCTCTCTAACCTTGATGCACAAACGACTAATGTCTCATTTTGAACTTGAGTCTGATCTGCACTGTTGCCTCGTCTATTTTAATGAGATTAACATTTTAGGTTCAGTATGCAGGTTTTAGTAACAACAGTTTTACCATGCAGAGCGGCTTTTGTAAGCCAAATTTGTCTTAAAATATCAATAATTCATTATTTTTCAAACTATTTGGGGATTTGTTGTCATATCTCGTTGATGTGAAGCTGAAAATTTGTGAAGCGGCGGATTTATTTAACAGGCGTATTGAGCTGAACTGATTAGTGAGATTTGGAGATTAGACTGAAAGAATCTGTGCAGATAGTGAGTGTGAATACAAGTTTTACATTTCGAAAAGCTTTGATCAGTGTAGGAAAATGCTTAATATTCACAGTATACACCTGCATGCACACATCCATCATATTTTCCCTCAAAGCCCTGCATTTTTTATTCAAATCTGGAGACATTCTGACATGTTAAAACTACAATTCGAGACATTTCTTAAACCATTTACACCACACAAGACTTAAAAGAGTCTGTTGCACCAAATTCCTCATTTACAACCCAGACTCTGCAGTATCCATTTGAAGATATGACCCTGATAGCTGTCTGGTATTACTTTCCCCTCTGACGTAATAGTGAGACTTTCTCCCTCATTTTCACCTCGCTGAGAGACTCTGAAAGGGAAGGTTGAGCTGAAATAGGATGCCTATAATGTGTGCATTTCACCAGAAGTCAGTTCCTTTGCTGGTGACAACAAAGCAGGGAGGAGGAGGGGGGGGGGGAGGAGGAGGAGGAGGAGGGCCGAGTGCTGACTCAGTCTCTCCCTTGAGCCTCGACTCCCCTGGAACACAAACATTACTCACCAAATATTCTTCAATATGTTGTTACAGCTGGGCATGGCACCCCGCCATGTTTTCAACACTGATTGTATCATCCTTCCTCTTCAAACCGTTTGCTTATTATTAACTTCCTTATGATCGAGATGAACGTATAATCCTGATCATACAGGAGTGTCGGGATCCACATGCGTTTCCATTGATCTGTTTGGAGTTTATCTTTACACTGTGTTTGCACAAGCAGAGCGCCACATGGAACCTGAGATGCAGGTGAGCAAGTGTATGCACACGTGGACTGCAAAGTGGCAAAGTGTGTGTGTGTGTGTGTGTGTGTGTGTGTGTTTGTGAGTGCTGTATTACTGGCCGTCAGCATCTCTCTCTCTCTTAGCAAGGCGGGCTGCTCAGTGCAGATAAAAGTGTGCAGATACTGTATTTCAGAGCACTCAAGCTGAGGCAGGCTTTATCTGCAGACTCTCCTGTTGGTTGTGTTAGTCCAGCCCTGGGTGATATTAATACCCCACTAATGAGCCCCTTCCTTGAAGAATCCGGAAACAATCGGCAGGGGGGAAGGTGTGGGGGGAGGGGGGGATGTGCTGAATCAGTCTCTCCCTTGTGCCACAACTCCCCTACGGCTTCCCGGGAACGCACAAACAAAAGGAGGAACACAGCTCCAATCACATTAATCATGGCCTGTGGGAGCACCGGCGCTCGCTCCAGGCGCAGGAGGACGGGGAGAATTACATGAGAGGAAGATGTTGAGGGAGAGAATGGGGTGGCAGAGACAATGGGCTGAGGTGTGTGTGTGTGTGTGTATGTATAGACTGTGGTGGCTATCATCACACCGTATCCTTGGATGACAAGGCTGTATTGATTAACCCTGATGATTCTGTCTTACAGCTGATCAGCATTTGTGTGTGTCAGCATGCATGCAATAAACAAGTTGCTGTGTTCGGAAAGCTAATCCTGTTCCAGGCCAATAGGTGGTACTGTGTAACTGCTGTTATACTACTTCATAAGAAATAAAGACAGGAAATATTGCAGTGTCTGGAGTTGTGAAATGCACATCCACAATAAAGTAACATGGAACATTATCCTCTGTCCAGTGCTTCTTTTTAAGTGCTTTACTACAAATACTTAACAAAATTAGTGACGAGGATGGCTGTGACTACTACTCCTTTGCCTCCCACTTTCCTACAATGTCCAGGAGAACCTGCAATGCCATTTGAAACACGACTGAAAATGTTTGAAACTACCTACTTGTGATTGACGTGGAAGGAGCCAAGTGGCCCGATACCCAAAAGTGAGTTGTGCTGTTGCATAGCGTCAGAACCGAAGCACAGAGGATCTTCTATACCTTGACTGAAACAGGTACCACCTACAATTATGCTGTGGCTGCCCTGCAAGCATATTTTGTGTAGAAGGTAAATGTCCTTCTTGAGAGACATAAGCTTGGCCAATGAGCACAGAGACATGATGAAACTATTGCAAAATACGTCTCTGTGCAAGGTGAGATGCTCACTTTGTGTGAGTTCGGAAATGCAGAGCAAGATATGCTACGAGATCAAATCATGGAGAAAGCCCACAGTGGATACATACGTGAATGTTTGCTACTAGAAGATAAACTGACACTGGATAAGGCCATTCAGATCAAGGGGAATTGGCTGCGTGCAATGCCAGTGCACTCCCAAACAGTGAAGTGCCAGTGTGGGAGATAAAAACGCTGCCAAGGACGGAACAAAAACGCTCCAACAGCGCAAATAACCAAAGAAAAGGTGAAACAAAGTCTGAACATACATGCAAATGTTACAGATGTGATTCAGAAAAGCACTTGACAAATTCCACAAAATGCCCTGCTACAAGCCAAATATGCAAATCATGTGGAAAGACTGGGCACTCTGCAAAAGTGTGCCGCTCAACATGAGGTGAGGGAGGTTGTTATGCCCGAGCTGACTGTGCTTTTTCTGAAAGATGCTGTCTCAGTAGAGATGAAAATAACGTGCACTGTAGAATTAGGCACATCCCCTAACATGATAATAGATACTGGATGTCTGTGAAGATTCTCAGGCATCCAGGTCATGATTGAATCGAGGGCAACTGGACTAGTTTGTGGATACTTGAAGACATCCAAGGGGCTTCTTTAGTTCTAAGTGCCTGGTAGGGAGTCCCAGGTATTTATCCTCTGTGGGGTCATTATCATTGATACCACTTGGTTCGTTAGTTCTCCTGGCTGTAGTATTGACAATCGTTAGAGTCGTTGGAGTCACCTGAGGTGAACCACTAGGTGTTAATGACAGTCATTGGAGTTGTCACATGAGGCCAAATGTGAATGGTTGTTAAATCTCCTGGGAAGGGATGAAAGGACATCATTATAGGTGGGGTATAAGTGGTGTCGTAGACCTCCTCCTCTGTTGAGGGATGGTTTCTCTACTTTGAAACCAGTTATCCTCCCTATCCAAAATATGCACATTGTTGTCCATGGTTGTTTAGTTTCCCTGATATACAAGTCTTTGCATTCCTTACTGCATTGGACTGCATATACTAGATTGCTTTTCTTGTGTTTGGGTGTGCAGTCTTTCAGGTGGACTAGTTTCTGTCTTAGTGTGTTGCTGGGATTGAAAAACACAGGGATGCAGTGTTTGTTGAAAATCCTCCTGAGTTTCAGACACGTCCATGTACAAGTCTCTTATTCTGAGAGGGAGTCACAGAATAACAGTGCCAGTAAGGCTACATTCCCACATGGTACACCTAGCGCATGAGAGCCACCGAGGCATTGTCAATACTAAAGAGAGACTCAGAGACTTGTATTGGTAGCCTAAGATGGATGCGCTGGTACAGCCTGTCAATGCCACCTGTGTGTCCTGTCAGCTGAATGACAAGACAACAAGAACCGCCTCCTGCACCAATGACACCAATCCCTTTGCCTGATGGGCCCTGCCAAAAGCTTGCACTAGACATTGTTGTCCCATTCCAGACTGGCTCTGCTGACTGCAAGTTTGCTATCACCATGGTAGACTATTATTCAAAGTGGCCAGAGGTGTGTTTTGCTCCACAGTGCACTACTGCTACAGTGATTAGCTTCATGAGATCTGTGTTTACTCAAAATGGAAACCCCATAGCCTTAGGTGCATTATGTTCAAATGACTGAGATAATGGCCCACGGCTAATCTCCTCAGAAATATCCTCTTTCCTGAGAGATCAAGATATCCAACACATCAGGACTACAATCTACCACCCAGAAGGAAATGGGGCTTTAGAGAGGCTAAATAGTTAAGAGAAAGCATCTTTACTGCACAGAGAGAGAAAGCTCCGTGAAAAGCTCATGTCACTGAGTTCCTTCAAGTCTAAAGAGCTACACCACATGCGACCACAGGGACATCACCCCTCCAGCTCATGTATTGAAGAAAGATGAGAACCAAACTCTCTATCCAGCCAAAGCTCACAGCTGCTCAGGATCATGAACTGAGAGACAGAGTTGCAAAGAAACAGTTACACACGAAAACATACACTGATGCCAAGAGACATGCCAAGACTCCTAAACTGCACCCAGGAAGCCTTGTGTGCGTGAGAAACCCTGTGCATGTCAAGAAAGTAAAGTCCAAGTTCAATGAGCCTCTTAAAGTGACACAGCAGAAAGGACCTCACAGCTACACGCTGACTGATGGGCAGATTTGGGACGCTTCACACCTGTCTGTGCTGCCGGAGGCCTTCACTCTTCCACCAGAAGAACAGAGGCCTACAGAGTCTGCTACAAGGGACTGTACAAAATAGAAAACAGCCAACTTGGATCAAAGACTATGTCACTTGAGAATACAAGAGGGACATATAGTCTGTTGCTGTAACGATGTTCAAAGAAAAAAACTGTTCTGCTTACTGTTAAAGGTGAAGTAACACCCAGGTTCTCACTGCAGAGGATATTTATTTTTGAAAACATTTTGTTACCCCACTTTCTTTAAGTGTAGACGTAACACTTTTTACGAAAGGGGGGAATGTTGTGTCCTGAAAGTTAATCCTATTCCAGGCCAATAGTTGGGACTATGTAACTGCTGTTATACTACTTGATAATAAAAAAAGACAGGAAGTATTGCAGTGCACGCCCACAGTAAAATAACATGGAACATTATCCTCTGTCCAGTGCTCCTTTTAAAGTTGTTTTGCTTCAAGTACATTACACAAGTGTGTGTGTGTCTATGTAACATATGTGTGTGTTGGCAATGAGTATATTATGTAGGAGTGCATGTTTATCATGTTAATGGCCCTTTGTGCATTATGTTCAAATGAAGGATTGGATGAAATTTTTATTTATGCAGGGAAGTGCATGTGTGTGTGTGTGTGTGTGTGTGTGTGTGTGTGTGTGTTTGTGTGTGTGTGCCCGTTTTTATTATCTCATTTGAACCTTTTCCAGTATAAACACTGACCTTGTCAGGACCGGTAGTCCTCATGTGGACCAAAGCCTGGTCCTAATGAGGCAAAACATCATTTCTGAGGTCGTGGTTAAGTTAGGGGTAAGGTGTGAATTGAGGTCAGGTAAAGGTTAGGGTTTGGGTTAGGCTGTCCACAATTAATGGAAGTCAATGCAATGTCCTAACAAGGATAGCTGAGCAAATACACTGTGTGTGTGTGCGTGTGTGCGTGTGTGCATGTGTGCGTGGCCTCGACTGCCACTATATAAAGATGTCCGGTGCTGCTCTATCGGGTCCCATCAGTATTCAGCAGCAGTGGTGCCAGCCTATTCACTTAAAGGGGA
This sequence comes from Thunnus thynnus, assembly GCF_963924715.1. NCBI lineage: Eukaryota > Metazoa > Chordata > Actinopteri > Scombriformes > Scombridae > Thunnus > Thunnus thynnus. The sequence goes on along the minus strand of NC_089525.1, from coordinate 8,929,612 downwards.
GCTGGGCACAATTAGCTGTTAACATTACATGGCAGATTTCAGCCTCGGCCAGTATCCCCGGGGGAAATTAAACCACCCGCAAATCATTAAACCACAAGCTAAACATTAACATCCATTTGCATTTTTATTGCACCTGAAAAGAATGTGCCAGGTCCATTATCTCTGAGAGACAGAGAGGGACTTCTTATTTATTATTGTTATGTGCGTCCCGCTAGGAAACACAATGGCATTTATATGGGGAGAGGAGCAAACGAGAGGCCTTGTTTTCAACGCTCGCGTTTTTGGAGTGTTATGATTACAAATTCGAACAAGGCGGAAATGGCTGGCAGAGGATACAATGACTTGTTTGTTATGCAAATCCCCCACTTTCATCCCTCCCAAAAATAAACAAACCCAAACTGATGACAATTTGTGGAGTGGTTCAGCTGAGTAAGGTCGGCAGTTTGGCTGCTGACAGGTTCTTACTGTCTGCAGTGTCATTGTTATTAAGAGTTTGAATAAACAGGCTTAGGTCCAGGAACTGGAAGCAATGAAACATAAGTGGGGTGAAGAGGTTTGGGGAGCAGAATACCCTCGCTCAATGCTGGTTGCTTATATTCTCCTCCTCTCTCTCTCTCTCTGCTCGGCAGGTGAGCGGGATGTGTGGACACACTCCTCAGCGGGCCTCTCGCTCTGTTGCATCCTCTCCTCCTCAACCTCCCGCTGCCTCTGCAGCCCGCAACACCCAGCCCTCATCCTTGGACGCAGATGAGACTTTGGCGGGCCTCCGCAGGTGAGGAAATCAGGGACTGTAATCCAGGCTGAGACCCTTCCAGTTGATGAAGCAGCACTTCCTCTACAGATTGCTGCCTTTGTCTGACAGACAAATATTGCCCCTGACACTGTGGACAGGTTTCCTCCTGTTTCCTTGTGACACTCAATCTTTCTCCACTCGAGTGTTTTTAACACCCTTGATGCAGTAACAGGCTTAAATGAACAGTGTAATAATGCCCAGCGGGGCCGCTGGCCTCAGCTGCACAATGGCTAGATTAATGTCAATTAGGAATAGAGACACTGCTTATTCTAGCCTCTTTCACTCTCCCTCTCTCGAGGGGGATCTCATCGACTTGCTTTCACCGTTAGCAGGCTGAATTCCCTCTCGCGTTTTATCTCTGCCTCTTCTTTGTCTTCCTCTCTTTGTTTCTCTCCTCTCTTGGACTCTATATCTTTCTGCTTTTCTCCCTGCTGAAGTGTGCAAGTCATATTAAAATGAACCAGTATCATTCTTTGTCCATCTATGTGTTGAACGTTTTCTGTCTTTACCTACTTCAGGGAGTTCATATCCAGCCTGAAGAGGTTCAGCTCCTTCTACAGTGGTCTCGGGGAGGCGCTGTGCAGCCGTGAACCTGCTCCAGCAAACCACTCCCTCTGCTGGAATGGGCAGGAAATGACAGACAGGTAAATCATGTGTCCCATTTGCTTGAATTTAAAGCGCATCCTAAATGCACCCACAGACAAATACACACTCTAGAACAAGCTACAGCCAGCAACATGGTCCTTCTCAGGTGTATTGGCTTTCTAAATAATACAAATAGTCTCCTCCGATTCTTGAATTTGCAATATTCCAGCCGCACATCTAGCGGAGTGTAGGTGAATTGAAGGGTAAGTTTGCCTTGAGCTGATGAGCTTCACACGGGGGCCTCACTCTCCCACTGAGTGTGAGTGTAAATCTTGACTTTGGCTCTATGGGATGTTATTAATATCAGGCGTGCTGTCACCTTCTTCTCGCTTAGTTAATTGCCATTTCGATCGTTCTCTCCTCCTTTATCCAACATCTCCTGTGCACCCTGCAGAATCTAATTTGGTTTTTGCAATATTTCACTTCACCCCTGTCCTTTGGCTGCACACATCATAACTTCTTCCTTTTCCGCCCGCGCCGTCAGCTGGTCCTAGTTTCAATTTGGCTTAGATAGTTATAGATATCCGGTGTTTTTTTTTTTCTTTGTGAATTATGTGTGGAATTTAATCAATGCAGAGGCACACATTTCAGACGAGGAGTGCTCCAGGTTAATGTTTTACCTCTTGTTCCAGAGGAGGGCTGTGAATAAATTCTGTGCGTTTTCTCAAAGTGCTAAAAGAGAGTCTGTCACAAAGATAGGAAAGAGCCTCAATCTGAGGAGGGGACATCAGGTTGGCAAGTGGGCAGAGCTGTCCTGAGGGGATGATTACAAGCTGGACCAAACAGTGCGATAGGAAGGTGCAGGGAGGCAGAAAAGGAGACAAAATGATGGAGAGATTACAATGTCTTGCGGCAAGCAATTCTCCATGTCATCTCCGAGGGCATATGCCTGCAAATTCACTCCAGGTACATTTTCACTCCGAGATTTGTTCTGGATCATCTTCCATTATCCTCCGAGATAGGACCTGCTCCAGAGCCAAACGTGGCATCCATTCTCATATTGTTTCATGCAGATAAATTTAGATGCAGTGTGTGTGGGGGTAAGCGCTGGAGGGGTCGGGTACTGAATGTCTCTGATACTTGAGGAGTGATCTCGGAGCTAAATGTGGCGCTTTTTATCAGGCGTGTTTACCATCCCCAACTGGAGCCAAGATCAGAGGAGCAACACTTTTCACCACATCAAAGAGCGTTACACTGATAACTATGATAATAGATGTGATGCCGTGTCAACTCAAAACATCGAGTTTCCATTCCTCTTTTGGATCTAATGACACTGTAAACTCATGCGCGTGTGATAACTGATAAAAGATTAGATGATATGTCAACTGTAAACATTTGATTTAGGGACTGCACTGAAATTATTAGTGGGGGAGAGTCCGTCGGAAAGGGGGAGGGGTATTGTAACGTTTGTTTTTGCTGAAGTTAGGGTAGTTTGACTTTTTTGAGAAAGCAGAGAAGGGTATTTTTTTCTTGACCTACATTTATATTTTATTTAATTAAATTCCTTTGCAAATCAGTTAAAGGTGCAGTGTGTAGAATTTAGTTGCATCTAGTGAACGGACTTGGCAGAAATGGAATATAATATTCATAAGCATGTTTTCATTACTGTATAATCACCTGAAAACAAGAATCATTGTGTGTTCATTACCTTAGAATGAGCCCTATATATCTATATAGGGAGCAGATCCTCTTCCACAGAGTCCGCCATGTTGCGCCACCATGTTTCTATAATAGCCCAGAAGGGACAAACCTAACACTGGCTCTAGAGAGGGCCTTTTGCGTTTTTCACAAGTTTCACAGCCATGGTAGGTTCTCCTACATGCTTGGAAGGAGAGGGTGAGGGCTTTTCAGTTTGTTGCAATCTGCAACCTTACCACTAGATGCCACTAAATCCTACACACTGGTCCTTTAAATGATAGGTTCACAGTTCATCAAGTCCATTTTAAAACAATAGTTGGGCGTCCATATGGACATTCAAACAGGTTTTGCTCACAATAATCAATCCTCCTGTTCATACTGACAATTAGAAAATCCCCTCCAAATATGCTAACAATGTAAGTGAACAAAATCGACAGTCCTCATTTTGAGCAAAACTGTGTCTAAAAGTTTATCCGGAGATAATATGAGCCTTCAGCCATCTGAGTTAGTCAAATAAAGTGGATCTTCCACAGCTACAGTCTTTTTAGTTAAGTATTTCTGTGTCTTAACAGACAGTGTTTTCCTGTTTAGCTGCAGTTGAAATATAGTAATAAAAAGAGGGACTTTGGCACTACAAAAAGCATCTTTGAAAGATATTGATTTGATTTGACTAATCTAGATAACTGAAGCTTCATATTAGCTTAAGATAAACTTTTAAATACACAGAAGGAGGACCGTGGATTTTGTCCCCCATCACTTACATTAGAAGTGCATTATGAAGGGATCTTCTAATGACCAGTATGAACAGGAGGAATGACAACAAAAAAGCACATGTATTATTTTGACATGTTGTAGGGAGGTTGTATTTTTTATAGGTCAAGAGGAGGGTTTTAAAGAAAACTTAACCCTGGGGAGGACCTTTCTTTTTTACAAAGTGAAACATAAAGTTCAGTCCCCTTCACCACCCCAATCATTTTCATACAGTCCCTTACAGATCTTTTTATATCGTCTAAATGTGATTCTTTCTTTTGTTCAACATGACATGCTGCCAGAACAAGTATAGTATATTAACAGTAACAACAACAGTGTTTACACACCGCAAACCCTGACCTCTGACCCTGTCTGTATGCTCGGAGGTGGAGGTGTGATCCATCAGATGGTGTGAAAAACATCAGACTCCATTATGTATTCTTTCAACACCTGCATTCCCACGCCTCTTCCCCCTCTGGTGTTTATTCTGATGTGAGAGGCGACTGGCTCATTCAGACTGGACCTAATAGCATAGTAATTGGTGTTAGATTAGATTAGGTTAGCACCAGAGTTAACCGATCTGATCATCTCTGCTGGCGGCGAACAATAACGCTGCAGAGATTGGATAACAAACTAAAAGCTGAAAACTGAGACTATCAGCAGTGGGAAGAGTTTTATGGTGATAACACGTTAAATTACAGTAGCAGTCGAAATGGAAATGGGAAGGTTTGTCCAAACTTTTGACTGGTACTGTATGTCTCTGCAAAATTATCTGACTGGCATCTATCATGTGAAACGCTAACCTGTCTCGGCTCCCTATCCTCGCTCAAACCCCTCGCTCCTCTTAATCCTCCTTCCTCAACCCATATTTCCTCTTCTCCTATCCTTAATGGATCACACATCTCCTTCTATTATTAATGTGATAATTAGCAGCGGAGAGGGGATGAGATCATGGCTAATAAGAAGAATAAATAACTGGGGAAATGTAATTTGAGTTTAATGAAAAGTCTGACTTAGGGGAGAGCGGAAGACTGATGAATGGAGATGGCAGGTGAAAGGTGTGTCTATGTGTGTGTGTGTGTGTCACAGAGTTGAGAACACAGTATGACCTCATGCTTTGCACACACACACACACACAGACACACAAATGCTGACTTTTTTCAAGGCCCTTTTCTCTCTTACTAACCTTTTCTCTGAAAATCCTTTCTTTACACTCCGGCCCATTTGTCCTTCATCATAGCAGATGACATTTACATTGAGGTATGACCTCTGCCCTCATATCACTGTGTTGCCCGGGAGCAGATATGTTTTCAGTCTTGTAGATCTAAACACATGTGGTTTAGGCATCAACCCAGCGCTATGAAGCTGCGGTGGGAAAGGGTTAATTCTTGGCATTGCCAAGAGCGTAGAAACACCTGCAGGGAAGTCTCAACATGAAAGATAACAACTGGAGAGAAATCTACCTTTCAGACTCACCAGCTCCTCCTCTTGATAACATACACAGACATCAACAGAGCAGCGTTTCCTCAGTTACACATAGAGACATGTGAGCACCTGCCTGTTGGCTGGTCGTACCTAAATATACGCTCACCGCTACAGCAGGACAAAAGCACATCTCTTCTAATGTCCTCTCATTTACTGCACATATGAAAATGCCACTGACTGATCAGTTTAATGTACATGAAATGAATACCAGTCAGACTTATGCATAATGGTTCAACTCCTTTGAGGATGTTTTGCGTAATGGAGAAACTCAAAATTTTATATCGACATGTAACTGTGTCTTTGTGTTGATTGAAAACATCTTTAAACATCAAAGTTAAAAAAAAGTTAATCCCTATTTAAGTTTATAGACCTAATGTCTCCAGTGAGGGGAAAAGTTAGCTTGAGTTACAAATGGACTTTCCAGCTCTTCAGATTGACCCCTAATCTAAAAACCAGAAGAGCTGTCGTTCATCTTATCAACACTAGATGGTGATAAACACTCTAGTTTGGAGAGATGTAGCAGTTGGTCAGTTCTTTATGTCTTTCACTCATGAAGCTGCCTTTGAGCTCTCTGCAGTGAGTGAATCTGCTCTAAACATTTCTGTTGAATGAAATCATTCTTCCTGTCCTGTCAGGTTTGCAAGTCCCGGCCTGAAGCGGTCGAACCCCGGCTCAGAGTCCCGAAGCAACAAACCCCCTGAGCCAGTCATCAGCCAGATCATAGACAAACTCAAGCACATCAACCAGGTGAGCTGTGTGTATTTCTGCTCATGTGTTTGTACAAGTCTCATCTCTACTTGTGCCTTCTCTGATAACACTTCAAACTCTGTAAAATAAAGTTTTACCAACTCATTAGTTCTTCTTTTGGTTCACATTTGAACATTTATTCCCAAGCCGCTGCAAGACTCACTCTGCGGCTCCTGTGCGAGTCAGCGCAGGACAAGTGAAGATGTGAAATGAGGATGCTGTGTGCTTCTCGCATTTAAGAGAAACTCCACAAGGAACCTGTTTTTAGGGCGATGTCAACTACTTGCTCTTTATAAACACATTGTTGAACAGGAAACTTCTGAATAGTCTTAATATTGTGTCTCATCTGCACTGGGGGGGACAGTATTGTAGGGATGACCATTGGTGTGTTCACAAAATATTTACACAATGAGATTTTTGATAAATAATCATCAGTAATGTGGATATAATGACTAAGTAGGTGAAGGCAAATAATAGAACAGTCTGGTAAGTTCAGAAAATTACATAACTTTACAGTAATGAAGCCTTTAAAACCAGGAAAAGACAACACGATATTAAAATATCCAAAATCTAAGAAAATATCTAGTCTCATATCATGATACTGATATAATATCAATATATTGCCCAGCCCTAGCTGTGTTGCAATTATGTTTTCCATCCACAGTAAGCCCCAGCTGTCGTCAAGGCCAGAGCCCCATTTTTCCCTGCTGCCGTCACCATGGAAACCACCTTTTGGAGTGGGCTGGCTGAGTATAGAGATGCTTGCATGTAGGCTCAAAGTCAGCCTCTGTAGGTAGATGTATCAGCCCACAGATCTGTCTGTATTTCCTGGTTCCTGGTGGTTACTACTTGTAGCTGTCGACACGTCAGATTTCCACACACGCACTTCGTCGTCCAGCGCTAAAGTGTGTTTCCATGTGTGTGTGTGTGTGTGTGTGTGTGTGTGTGTGTGTGCGTCTTTGTGAGTGCTGCGGGCCTGTCTCGGTGGATTACAATCCTTCTCTCTTGTTTAAACAACCTGGGAGATCTAAGCTGTAACTGTGGACTTTTCTCCACTCCTCCTCTGACAACCAGAGACCCTCAAGAAAAAATACACAGGGTTGTGGGTTGAGACTGTAATTTTCTCAATTACTTTTGCTGTATTACCTCATGCATGCTTAGTCCTGCTGTAAGTGAGAAGAGCGAGACCTCATCGTGAGTGTTGGAAGTTTCCTTACCCTTTACCCTCTTTCTTCAAAATCCCCCACACATGATTCACTCTGGATCTGTCTCTCAACATTTCATCCAGGTTTAAAGGATAATTCCAGTTTATTACAACTCGTTATATAAACATTGTTCTCACTTAAGTAATTGATGAGATCTGGGAACACAACGACATTGCCACAAAGACAAAGAAGCATGAGCTGTCAGACGGGTTGTAAACAAGCTAACTGTTAAGCTTAATTATCTAAACCGCTTTATTTGGCAGTAAAACTGCAAGTAAACACCCCCAAAATGTCTCATTGTACAAGAAAACTGTGTGCACACACATCTACGGTAAGTGGGGTGGGTCAAAGTTGAACCAGAAAGTTGGTCTTTAAACTGTGATGGATGTTTAGGTAATAATTCTACTGTCTACAAATAAGTTTGACCCAACCTTAGAGTTTCTTTAAAAAATGTTTGATCGCCCCATTGGACATCTTTTTAGTAATTCAAAGTTTCGTGATCTCAATAATTAACTTACAATGTTATTGCCATTAATATAAAACATAGCCAAAACTATGAGAGTAAAACACAAGTTGTAATAAACCCGAATTATCATTCAATCTTGAAAATACAGGACATACACATACGCACATACTCTAATGTAATAAGCCTTTCAAAACTTCCTGCACTGACAGGGTCAAACTTTCGTACCAATATGATTACAAGCAGAGCTGCAGCAGTCGTCATGGGCTGTTTACCATGTGGATCAGGTTCCTGATAGGCTTTTGATGAGATTTTGCAAGAAAATGCAGTTTGGTGAAATGACTGAACTCATTTTGTTACAGACATTCAGACAATTCCTCAGAAACATGGACACACACTGACTTTGTCTCCCGCTGTGTGTGTGTGTATGTGTGTATGTGTGTGTGATCAGATGCTCTCAATAACTCAAAACTAATTTCTCATCGGGTCCCATGTTGCACTGGTGACGTGGAAGCCTATATATGTGAACATTTATGGGTTTTTGATTCTGTTTACATAAACACCTGATATTTATGCAGATTGACTATTCACATGGGAGCTTTTAATCCCATATCTGATGACCATACAGCAGAGTCAAGCACATTTCTGCTTGAACTCTAACTTCCCTTTAGATCTCAACTTCAATGGGCTGGATTAACATCTGACAAAAAGACTTGCTGCGCTTGATTGCATATTTCATGTGCAGTAAAACTGTTTATGACTCATAGCGGTGCTTTTTTCGGTTTCTGCAGAAATCAGATTACACAAATATTTTTACTACAAATCATCACTATACCAGTATAACAGAAACGCCCTATAATGTGATACAATCCAATATAAAAGTCCAGCAATAAATAATCCCTTTCGTGAAGTTTACAATACACAGTTTTTGTTGAGCCAGAGGGTGCAACTTTCTGGTCACTTTTGAGGCTGCACTTTATAATATTCTTAGCCAATTTGAGTCAGTTTGTCTGTCGATTCACCGCCTGGGTCCACACTGAAATTTCTCAACAAGTATTGGATGGATTACTATAAAATTTGTTACAGATATTCAAAGTCCCCAGAGGATCAATCTTGACAACCTTGGTGATCCCCTAATTTTTCTTGACATGTACCAGATGGATTGGCACTATTTTTTACAGACAATCATGGTTCCCAGAGGATGTATCCTACTGACTTTGGTGAGCCAGACGTTTCCTCCAGTGTCACCATGATATTTAAATGTTTTGTTTTGTGTGGTACATCTTGACATGAAATTTGCCAGTTATTCAAGGTCCTTAGTAGAGATGTGCAGAGAGCCCAGTATTTGTATTTGTATCTATATTTGTTGAGGCAGCAAAATTATTTGTATTTGTATTTGAATAAAAGTGGAAGGAGGCTTAAAAATCCTGTTTTTGTTTTTGTTTTTATTACATGTTTATTTTCAGAAAATGAAACATTTACAATACGTGTTCATGAATAAACTACCTCATGAAGGAAGTCCCCACACTGGGTCTCTAACTGGAGTCTCCCAGGTCATAGATGACTGCTGAGCTAAATAACACAGAGACAGCACACTGTGTAATGTGTAGAGAAGAACTTCAAAGGCAATTCTTGCTTTGCGCTATTCATTTATTGCCTATTTTTTACAACCTAACTTTGGAGAAAGGAGAAAGGGAATAACAGATTATGGAGGGTCCCTTGGGAGCACTTTGTGTGTGTCAGTAGTTCAGCTTTATCTCTGGGGAACACCCCCAACTCTGGGAGTGATGTCCAAATTAGGAAATGTGTGTCATGTAGCAGGTGGATGTGACTCCCCTCGTTGAGACCTGCTGATAGACGTAACAGTGGAGCAGAGGACAGAGACTAAATATTCATAAAAAACCCACTATTTATGCTTTGCTGAATAATGTATTTGTATTCTTCGGGCACACCCCTAGTCCCTAGAAGATACATTCAAATTACTTGTAATTTTAACTTACTTTTGACTTTTGATGACCAAATACCAGTGAAAGTGACAACACTCCCATCAGCCTCAGCTGTACTTTTTATTGCTAATTAGCAAATTTTAGGATGCTAACATGCTAAACTACTTGCTAAAAGTCAGCATGTTAGCATCGTCATTGTTAGCCGATTAGCATACTGATGTTAGAATTGACCTCTAAGGACCTCTGTGCATTAGCATTAGCATTAGCTAACATTAGCTACGTACAAATTTGCTAATGTGAGGAAAACATACAGTACCTATATCAGCCAATAGATACATTTAATGTCATATTTGACCAAAGAGGCAAAACCTTAAACATACTTTATTATCCTGCAAAAGGTTTATTGACTATACACACAATTTCATGGCCCAAGCTGCTCTGAGCCGGCATGTTGTAAACAACCTTTGAAGGCACTGGAGAAAGTGATGTTGTTTAGTTAAAAGCAGTTTTACAAGGTCTCCACCTCCCTGCCAGTTGTAAGACCACCGGCTCTGGATGTTGCAGGGCTAAAAGCAAATGGACTAATTAACCATCTGATATGAGAGAGTAGGCCACGACTCACAGATAATTACTTTCATCTGCCTTATTTATGCAGTGTGTACGAGGACAGGCCAACAATGAGATAGTATGTGTAATGTTCCTGGAAGTGGACCAGCACAGTGCCATGCTGATTAAAAACTGCAGTATTTCAGTCTCATGATGTCGTGTGTTGTCGTGTACAGTATGTTCAGAGCTGCAGACTGAAGAATGTGTAGATTGTTGTCCTTTATATGCATTCAGCTGCACATTCGGGACATGGGTCCCTCGCATTCTGGTCTTTACAAGTCCTGTAAGGCTCTTTTATCCTGCTCACGGTTTCCAATTGAATGAACATTATACTCCTTTTGGCTCAAACACTGAACACAATCAATGGTTCTTCCAGCTTGTACTGACCCAGTTTTTTTTTTTACCACGAATCAGTCCCAGCCCAACAGTATGTGAGACTATGTCATAAAATATAGGGGCTACACTCTCCAACAGTGAGGGGAACATGGGACCCCTCCAAAGAATCCACTTCCTTCCAACTTTAATCCCCCTGATGTTTCATTCCTCCACTCCTAAATGCCCCGTGACGATGGCCCTGTGAAATGCAACTATGTGGCGGAAATGTGTCATTTCTCACGTTGTCAGCGTTGATCAGAGTATCAGCAGATACAGAGACGGCCTGGCAGGGAGACCCTTGCCTTTGTGCCTCTGTGAGGCTAAACTAAACACTAGAAGAAAAAAAGTCTCCAAGCCGGTCGCCTCAGCTTATAAAACAACGTTTTCTCACGCCTAAAACAGCTGATGTCATGACTGAGCCGTAGCCAAGTTTAAAGTGAACTGTGCACTATAAATGGATGAAGAGAAATGGCTTTCTCCTTCGGTTATTGCTTCTCGACTTGGAATCTCTAAACAGTACAGGACTGCGAGGAGCCATGGACATTTTTGTGCATGCTTACACTGTGTAACAAATTCCTGTGTGAGGTCCTGTCTGTGTGTTTGTGCCCTGTATATGGACTATGTCAAAGCTGATAAAGACGAGTGCACATCAACACGCTCTGCTCGGCTCTGTTGTCAAGTTGATGATACTCTGCGATGCCAGTCAGACAGGATTTTCAGTTTGCTCAATGAGAAGTTCAGTATAACCTTGACAATGGGTTAAAGCTTTCGTTTTGTGAAAAAAAAAGTCAGTTCTTGTGTGGGGAAAAGTTGGAGTTTGTGGTCTTAAATTAGAATATATTATTTTGATGATGTGTTCTTGTTCTGAGGAGATGAGTTTGTTTTTTTGCAACATCTGTTTAACTTCCCAGAGTATTGGGTTTCTCCTCTGAACAACTAATCTCACAGGAGATGGTTGAGCTAGTGGCAAAATAGAGCAATTATGTGATTGGTCTTTGATTACAGAGCATTTCCCACTCATTTGTCAGATGAGTTTGCCATTTGGAGGGTCAGACCTTGTGGGATTATTCTGACAGCCTCTTCTTGGCTATATGACACTCTTTGGAGAGATACATTTGGGATATGAAAGACGTCTTTGTTGGAGAATGTTATGAATCCCTTTTGGCAAAATACAATTATTTCATCTGATATCGTTAAAATGGCTCTGTCATTTGAAGAATATAGCACATCTTTACATTGCAAGCTTTCGTTTTTTTTAGCACCTTATTTGAACATTTTAGTTTTTTTACTACCACAATTCTCTATCTCTCCCTGTTCGTTGCCTGTCTTTCCATCTCCCCAGCTGTGCTGAGTTGTGTGTGACAGACTCCAGCTCTGTCGCCCCTTCCCTCTTCCAACCCCCTCCTTCTCCTTCTCTCTTAAACCCTAGATCCCCTCCTCTCCTCCCAGCTTCCCAGCCTAATTGAAGCCAGAACCTGGGAAAATCCTGCAGGTAGGACAGGGATCCAGGGTGGAAAATAAACCAGATCCCGAGCGCCACAAATTCCATCACGCAGTCTCACTTCCTCCGAGGCACCAGAGCCTGGGCAGCGTGCGCTCGACACCTCGTGCATGCTTGCACAGAACACTCTTTAATATATAACTCACACACACACACACTTAAGGATGGACAGTTTTTACTGTGAACACTTAGAGAAGTTAATCTTATACACACATAGTTAGTCATATAACTACAACAGATACATTTCCAGCTCGTATACAGCAGTGACATATTAACATACAGACGGCTATAAAATAAAGCGACACTTCAAATACTCTTTGAAATATGTGAACAAACACGGTGATATGTGTGTAATAATGACAGTATGGAAGCTGCTTCATAACCGGGCCAGCATGCGGTGGCCTCGTCCTACAGGCTGTGCTTACAATCAGACTAATAGACACCATGGGTGTCAGACTAGGCCTGCTGTTTTGTAAACTTACACTTGCTAACCTAGCCATTATGCTCGCCCCAGTCAAAGAGGCTGACTTCTGTTTGATGTTATTTACTGAGGGGTTTTGAAGCGTTATTTAATATACCCCCTCAGGGCCTTCGTCCTCTCACCCTCCTAGTTTTTATGTGTGTGAAGTACGACTGCTCTGGAAGCGAGGAGGAGGAAGGAGGGCTGTTATGCCGCTATATTTGTGAGCAGGGATAAGCCATGAGAGTTCTTTAAATGAAGTGTGACACCTGGTGTAAACCTCTGAGGAGCTGCAGGGCGTTTGTGCGGCCAGAGTCGGGATCCCTGTTAGAGCACCACACGCATGTTATCCTTTCGTTTTCAGGAGCCTTCTGACTTCATCCTAAGTTTAGGATTTGAGGAATTATGAAGAGTTATGGTTCCTTAACTTTAGGAATCCGACTACGAGATACCACCCCCCGCACCTCCACATACACACTCACACACCCCTCTCCCACCCCAGCTTTCTCCCCTGCTGGCAGGGAGGTCAGACAGAGCATGTGAGGGCCCTTTTCCTCCCAATTAGTCTGCCTGCTAATGAGGCCCAACCATCCCTTCTACCACTGCCACCCATTCCTCCTTACCTCCATACCTCCACCTCTCCCTCCCTCAGCCTTGAGGCCCAAGTCGGGGTTGCCTCCCTCTCTACCCACTCCGCCTCTGCTCCCACCCCACTACCACCCCACTGGGTGTAATTATCACGCAGCCGGCTTATAAAAACCCTGCTGCACAAGCCAGGCGCCTGGCTTGCTACAACACACAGTATTTCTACCTGTGAGTGTGTTTCTGGAGATCTCTTCATTCTCTCAGTCTAATATTGCTTCAGCTGATTCTTTACTTACATTTTGTTGAACTGTCGTGGAGCAGAGATATGAACAGCTGAGTCTTCCTGCTGTGGTTTCTGATCGGATCCACATATTCTGGGCTTGTTGTCACTGGGCACAGTCACATGTTGCTGTGTAACAGGATCCCCCCCAAAGAGGTCAGGGGTCACACTTCCTGTTTCCTGTCTGTGCTAGGTCATCAGAGGGTCTCCCTGTGAGGGTCAGAGACCTCCTCTGTTCCTCCTCTGCCTTTTGTTTGGGGCGGCGGTGCTCTGGGGGGCACTGCAGAGTTGAGGCTCCTCTCTGGACCTGTCAAAGTGTTAACACTCCCTAACTTTATCATTCCCTCACATGCTCCCTGGCTTTTTCATCTTGCCAGCCCCCCCATACCCTGTCAGCTCGTGGCGGTTCCTTTCCTCTGCATCTGTCTCAGTTTTTCTTGCATTCTCTGCCTCTTGTCAAGCCATTCTTTCTGTGTCTCTGTTAACTACAAGCTAAGCTAGCCGACGGCAGTACAGCTGCTTGTAGGCCCACAGCCCGCTGAAGCTTGTGCAAACACAGGCCTCTCCACCCTTTACTATCCGCTTACCCAACCGAGCATCCGCTGGCTCCCGGTAGGTGTGATCATGGGACAGGCAGTGACAGTCTGCTGATATCGAAATGGAGGGTTTCTTAGCAACACATGACTCTGGGAACCGCGGCGATAACGTGTAAAGCAGACGAGCAGCAGACAAAAAGAGATTGTCTGAGGGACGTAATCTGATTTAGCAACCAGCGTCCTGTGCAGGAATGAGACTTTTTAAACTATTAAACCCCATGCAGACAATCAGGCACATTCACAGACATTAGTCAAGATTTTCATTTGGTTAGCCTCAAAAAAAGATTGAAAATTGTTGTCATACCAGATATATTTAATACAAGGGCAGTTAACCCTCTGCATTCATGCTCCGCCTTGATCTGAGCTGCGTATGTCTGAATAAACAGAGAGGACACTGTGTTTTATTCCTCCAGAAGATGAAATGGCAACAATTTATCACTCTTTAATGTATATAGAGGGATTAGGAGTTTCGTTAGCTTTTAAAGATTATCTACCAGTGGAACAAAGTCCCTGCCAACAAAATCTAAACATCCATTCAGGTTTCAGTCCAAACTAGAGAAATCTGGAAATAGCCTTATGGGCTTACTCAGAAAGGTGGAGTGGACACACGCCCAGTTTAACGCAGGACTGGAGAGCTCTTTTTTTCCCCCTCTGTGTGTTCTGTTCCAACTGGAATTAACATCAGGAAATTAATCTTGTCTGCATTAACTGTCTGAAGCTGAGCTCCCGTTGCGTGACATACTTGACCGCGGACAGATAGAGGAAGACGAGGGGGGGGAGGGACGAAAAAACAGAGAAGAATGAGAGAGCATAGATCCCCCTCCTCTTTACATTTCAGATTCAATAAAAGTTGAGTAATGAGTCGGGGAAAGCGGGTGGGACTGCAGGGCAGGGTCTGTCGTCCGAAACGCCGCTCTGCCTGTCAGCGTGCTGAGGAGCTTTCCATGACTCACTCTGTGGAAAGTGCCTCCTGTCATTCCTCTGTCTGACTCTCTCTCTATCTCTCTCGCTCTCTCCCATGGTGTCTGTCATTCATTCCCAGTCTCCTGCTTTTTCTCCTGGCTCTGTGCTCCAAACAGCACGTCTGCAAACTTGATACAAGCGCAGCAGCTCAGTGTACATGTGGGGATTAGGTGTAAGGAAAGTCCATTTCCTTCATTTATCAAGAAAAATAGGCCCCACTGAAAGGTCATGTGTTTGATTTGTCTAACATAGTGACCCGGGCATTGGCTCCTACACTGCTTTAAAAATATACAATCTACTTTACAATATGTTTTTGGTTTTTCATGAGCTCTTAGCAAAATAGGACCCAATTAAACCTCAAAGACTAATGAATATAAGAATAAGAATAATGTCAGAAGTTTGAATGCACTTTATTTGAGACCATAAAAAGACAAAGACAACTTTGTACCACATGAGAACCAATTTCTTCATCACTATTAAAGTTAAAGGCCTAGTCTGGTTTATTACAACTGGGGTCTTATTTGCACTGTTTTGGTCGTCGTTCCTATTGGTAATAAAAACATTGTACTCACCAAGTTAATTGCTCAGATCTGGGAACAAAACAACATTACAAAAAAGAAATCAGATGGGGCAAGAACACAAGAGGTCAGACGATCAAACTTATCAAACTTAAAGCTTATTTATTACTCCCTCTTCACCTGCCTCAGCAAAACATCCCTGGATCGTTTATAAGTGGTCCAAAATGCTGCTGCTAAACTCTTGATCAGGTCCTCCAAAAGGTCTCATGTGACACAGATTGTGATTGCGCTTCACTGGCTCCCCATCAAATTCAGAATCCAATTCACAGTTCACAATTCACACCTATAGAGCTCTGCATTGTCAGGCACCTGCCCACATTAGAGATACTACTGCAGCCGTACTGTATGTCACCAGCAGGTCTCTGAGATCCTCTGATCAGGGTTTGCTGGTTGATCCAAGAACGAGCTTTAAAACTATAGCAGACTGCGCTTTTGAGGTTGTGGCTCCTAAACTTGGGAACTCTTTCCCACTGGATTTATGATCTGGTGACTTTGTGGACTCTTTTAAAGAGTAGTTCAAGACCCATTTGTTTAGACTTGCCTTTGTGTAATTTTTGTATTTTCTATTCATTCTTCAGTTCAGTTTTTTATCTGTATGTATGTTTTTGCTTTATCTCCTCTGTGAAGCGCTTTGTGATGTCTCTGCTCTTGAAATGTGTTATATAAATAAAGTTACTCACTTACTTATTTACATCCATCACAGTGTACAGACTAACTTCCCAGTTCAACATTGACCTAAAATACTTACTGTAGTTGTGCTCACACACAGTTTTTTCTATACAATGAGGGATTACCACTGACATTTCAGGTGTACCCACTTTTGGTTTTTACTTACAAATAAAGTGATTTAGATAATCTGATTAAACTTTTTTTTACAGTAATCTGTCTTTTTCCTTGTTCCATTTGGACTTTGTTGTTGCAATACTGACGTGTTCCAAGTTCTCAGCATTTGCTTTGGTTTGTACGATGTTATCGTAACCTATAGAAATGATAGCCAAAACAAAAAAATAAAAAACAAGTCATGACAAATCACAAGTATCCTTTAAATCTGCAATTGCAGATTTCTTGGGTGAGCACAACAAGCTGTAAACACAACACTGTCATGTTGTCACAGTGTAAAGTTGTATTAATATTAAGTCTAATATTCACTCTCCTTTTAGTTCTGTTTTGTTTTCAACTCCTGAGAAAAAACATCTGTCTCTGTAGCTGCTAAATGCTTCACTATGTTCACACTAGCTTGTTACTAATTTTGTCTGTCTGCTGGGCAGATAGCGTATGGGTAGGTTTTAACCTTTTCAGCAGCTAGAAACAATGTTGATGAGAGCGATTAGACCAAAATAGTATTTTATGAGCTGTAAAACCAAAACAATGAGCTAAAAGACACTAAAAAGGCCAAATGAGATGAGGAGAACTGCAGAGTGGGGTGATTGTTTTGTGGCTTTGTCACAACAAGCATCAACTTTTACATGACACATTTTTTTCATTGTTAATATAAAAACATTGATTACAGCAACTTTAAGGCGGTATGATTAGAAACCCAAAAATCAGTCAGCAAATCAGGAAGCCTCCAACTCAAAGCAAATATAGAAAACATCAACATTAGATGGTGAAATCAGGGCTTTTGTATTTGAGCGTATGGTAAGCAGCCTGTTTGGGAACTTAAGCCTCAAGTTCTGTAGATTAGATTTGTAGACAAGATGTGTTGAGGCATTGATAGAAACATTCAGAGCAGCAGATTCCGTCTGGGCCGAGTCATGAGCAGCTTGTCCAGACAAGTCCTCTGCGTGGAGAGGAGGACATAACACAGGGCCTGATCCCAATCACACACTGACAAGAAGCCCCTTTTTTCTATACACTTTCTGTCTTCATTACTCATTCGCTCTCAGTTTCACTCCAACATCACTCATTCACTTCAACACGACCTATATTAATACCAGGATTTTACAGGCTTATCTTTAAATTTACCCTTTTTCCCTGTGATTTATGGTCAAAGAACAATCAGGATCATAATCCCAGCTCATGTAAAAAAACAAAAAAAAACCACAGCTGATGAGCAGTGAGTGCAGGTTGATTCCTATCAGCACAGGTCAACCAGTGGCTGGGCTCTGAGGCTCAGTCGCAGCTGTCGTGTCGAACACTGACCCTGTGTGGAGTTCATGTCATGTGTGGGAGGCAGTGACAGACTTGCGGTTTCTGTGTCTCTGTCTGGGCTGGCCTGCATTGAGCAATGCACCACATGTTTGGGCTTTGTGTGCAGCCTTTGAGCCCGTGTTTCCTTGGTGTGACTTGTGCTTTTGTGTTAAAGGGAGGTGAACCCTGTGGCCTGCGGGATGCCTATAGCCGCGCTGATTACATG
The DNA here is from genome assembly GCF_963924715.1 of Thunnus thynnus. NCBI lineage: Eukaryota > Metazoa > Chordata > Actinopteri > Scombriformes > Scombridae > Thunnus > Thunnus thynnus. The sequence continues at coordinate 8,911,640 of NC_089525.1, read as the reverse complement.
TTCTGTGTGTCCAGCTGTCTGTCGAAGCCAGCTCCCAGTGCAACTTACACAAGAACTCAGAAGAGAGAAAAGAAGAGCGAGAGCGCCAGATTTCCTCTCTTAATGGGAAACATACTGAGCATTTCTCAAAAAAATGTCTTTTTTATTTGTTTCCTCCCTGCTTCCTTTTGCTTTGGGTTTTTTGTTTAATTGCAGAAGATTCCAGCCCAGAGCAACTTGAGGTTTCTCCCTCTTGTGGTAAATCTGGAGGCTCTTGTCGGATCACGCTGTGGCTTGGCCATGCCAAAAGCGCAGCGTCACTTTCGACACAAACATACATCCCACCCCTCCCCGCTACCACAGCCGTGGCAGAGGCAGGCAGCCAGTGGGAAGAAGCCACAGCGCCCTGCCACAGAAGCTCAGAGAGAGTTACTGCCCTGCCACCCCTCTATGGAGAAGGGCACTGCTCGGTGCCATGGCTCATTTGGGCCACTGCTATCATTCTTCTTTAATTCCTGAAAACCCCATTTTTACTCTCATCTGCTCTTCATCTGCTGCTATTCATAGCTGGTATGTTCTTATTCCTACTTCCCTCACATGTGTGGCTGAAATTTGAATTCCAAAATGTTCATATGCTGCTGTGTTTTTTCTGTGAACATCAGTATACAGTGAGTCAGAGGACAGCATGTCTGTTTATATGTTGAGGAGCGTCGGTGTGTATGCTGGCAGGTGGTGAGCTACACATGGCAGTGTTCACACAGATTCAGGGCACAACAGTTGCTGTCAATGTTTTTCCCTTCGCTCCACATAACCTTTTTTTAGGTTTTGTTCTAAAATACCCCTGAACCACATCTTTCTCCCCCTGCTTTACAAGTGTTTGTTTGCCTTTTAATTGGTTTGCTAGGCTCCCCTCCCCTCCCCTCCCCTCCCAAAGTCCAACTGAGTTGCCAGGATACAAACCATGAGAAGGAATTTCAGGACCTCAGTAAATCTGCAGAGGACTCCGGCAAATGCAGGCAAACACGATTCTGTCTTTAACAAAGCCGTTCAGTACATTAAACGCCCATTCATCACGGGGAGAGTTTGTTTCTTGGAGATAACAAGGTGTTTTAATGTGACACCTGAGGGCTCTTGCTCTCTCTCAACAGGTGGCGCTTTTGCTAGGCGGCCTCAAACAGAAGTCAAAATGTTCCTATAGATCAGCCGTCCAGTCTGTGAGGTACTGTTTGTCCATCCCTCGGTCTAAGTGACCAGGCTTTTAGAAATGTTGTGGTCATCGGTCGTGTATGGCCTCAATGTTGGGAAATGAATGGAGGTTTGTTGGGCAGCCATGCTGGGAACAAGGTGATGTGTGTTCCCTCTCTACACTTTAGAGTTTATGTCACTTGTAAAACCCAGATCGACTGGTTTGTATATGCAGGCGAAGGGAACAGAGTTGTTTATCTTCTGACTGACGTAATTCTGTGATTAGCTCTGGGTTTTATACCTCCGCTCTCCCTCTCTCGCTCACACACACACATACACAGTCTGATCCCAGGCAGACGTCGCAGCTGACCTGAGACAAGGCCCATATGAACTCAATTTTCTCCCATAGACAGCCAAAACAACTAAAACAACAACAAAAAAATGCATGCTGACGTATGCAGATAGGAAGGAAATCAATAAAAAACAAACAAGGAGGCAGAGCGGTGAGATGAAAGGGGGCTCGGAGGGCAGGCGGCTGGAATTTAGCACATCTGTTACCTTGGCAGGGCTCTCAATCATGTGTGATGTTGTGGAGTCTGAAAGATGGTCAGAGACCAGCCGTGTAGGTCGTCTCCAAACTCGCTCACATGTTTTTCACCAGTAGATACGAGACAAGAACGTTTTTTTTGTTCTCTCTTGTTTCTATGTTGCTTATTATTGCTTCAGTTCATTTATAGCATCACAAGAAAAAGTTTCCTCTTTCAAGTTGTAACATTTCACTCAATTTTTGTAATTAAATGTATAAACTTTGCTATTTCCTCCCTTTTATATTTGGTTAAGAGGGAATTCAAAGATTTTTAATGAAATTATTTTACAGCTCTTGGACATTTCTGTATTATTTATGAGTTGATTAGTTTGCCGCAGATCTCAATAAACACATCTGGTATGTGTTGCTCAACTTATTATGAGCTTCTGTAAATCACTTGGGAAAATATCTGAGTTGAACAACAACTGCTTTTATAGCCCAGAGGCCAAACTGCATTGAGATTCTGTTGCAAAGATCTTATTTGTGTTAAAAATCCTCTATGTCTGCTTGTTTTAGATCCTCTGCTGCATGTTAGATACAGTATAATCCGAGCATAACAAACATTAACATGAATCCCTCTTCATCTTTCATCCAGCTTTCTCATTTTAGATCTTGAGGCCTTGATGTCCGCTTGCGCAGAGCATGTTATGTGGTGTTATTGTATCCCTGTTGCCCTGGGACAACCACTCAAGACAATGATGTTTGCCAGTAACAACACGATCTTACCGGTCTGCTCGCCCCACTGTTTCTTTTTCTACCAGTAAATTACATGGAGCCACAGCCACAGTCCTTTGAATGAATTACGTTTGGACAAAAATAACAAAACTGGGACAGATAACCAAACTGTTTTCCCGCCTGGTGATTATAATTAGAGTTTGGTAAATACCAGCGTATTTAGATTTCACTGACTTTTTGTCTGGAATTCCCCCCATACTGTTATAATCATACATTGCACGCTCAGATCAAGAGACATCCCTTATTTATTTTCACAGCTTTGTTAAGCCATTAATGCACAGGCACATTCCGGCCGCAGAATGATTCATGGAGAGGCTGAGGAGGGTGGACTGTTTTTTAACATCATTACCTTTAACCACTTCCTGTTTGTTCCACAGCTGCTGCGGCTTGTGACGGTATCTGAGAAGCGCTGGAGAGCCCGGTCGCGTGGAGGTGGAGGAGGAGGAGGAGTGGATGGGTGGAGCGACGAAGGGGAAGAGGGATTCGAGAGCGGTGACTGTGACGATGAAGATGAGTGCACTGGAGTGTCCGGGCTGGGGCCGCCCCCGAGACGCAAACGGTTACGCATCTTTGCAGGTTAGAAGCACCGACCTCATATCCACACTGGATCTCAAAATTAACTTTAACTGCAACTTCTTTGGCTTCAAATGAGGTGCTGCATCCACATTGATAACTTGAAATTACCTTAAATTGGATTTATGAGACAGTCTGTGAAAAAATGTCAGACACAAGCTATTAAGTTGTTTACGTTTAAGCCTGCTAACCAAATTAGAGCGATTTACTTTAAAACTGGTAAGTGCGTGAAAAGGTTTGGCTTTTTCTGCAGTGAGTCACAGCAATCACAGTCCAAACACAGGCAGTGGGCACAGCAGAGAGGTGTTTACATGACTACTGTACATGTTGACACCACTATGACACTATGCAGCGGGAGACGTGAGACTTCCTCAGGTAGCCGCTTCACCTCGACCCCTTGACCTCCCCAGCCGTCAATCCCTTGAAAACGTCAGACGTGCTCTCCGAAAACCAAACAAAGAACAAATGAGGCTACAAACTGTTCGAAGAAAAGAAACCAAACAGAAAAAGAGGAAGAAAACAGCCAGGGAGCAGGAACAAGGGGGTTCGATACGCCGACACAAAGCCAGCGCAGCTGAGCAAACACGGCTGTGGGAGTAGTCCTCCTGTCGGGGATGTTGTGGCAGAGATTTGGGTTCGCCGGGCAGGGAGCGGGAGCAGGAACCCAGGGTTAACACAGGAATCCTGCAGGGCCATCACTTCCAGCAGGCTGGGCCGTGAGAGTCTGATGCCCTCTCTTACACGCTCCTGTTAGCCTGACTGTACAGTTCTGCTTCAATACACAGTCATTATACTGTCTCCTCTTTTCTACAAGCTGCTGAGGGTTGACACAGTGGGAAATTAAAGCTCCCTTTATAGTCTGACCTCCATCTCAATCTGAGTGTCCTCTCAATGTTCCCTCATCTGTGCTGTGAATTATGTGAGAGTGTGTGTGTCTGTGTGTGTGTGTGTGTGTGTGTCTGCAGGCTCATATACGCCTGTTTGTACCTGTTTGTACATGAGCCAGTAATGTTTACAGACCTTGGAGAGTCCCTGCTCATTGGCAGATACACAGATAGCTGCTGATAGCCTGTGATGACCCAGCAAAACGCTGACCTAGCATGGCCGTTCAACCCATTTTGGTCAAACAGGGGACTGGGGTTCAAAGGTCAACCTACAGAGCATGAGGCCTAATGGGCTGGCTGTCTGTGCTCTGGTGCTCTGAGATGGACGAGGCAGATCTGGTTTCACAAAGCGTAGAGTGTGTGGCACAGCGCGCGCACACACATGGAAAGGTGAGAGAAACCACAACAACAAGGTGCAGACAGTACAGAGGCAGCACTGAGAGACCCTCACTCAGCCCAGCTGTCAACCTGCTGACGACACAGAGGATGTTCCCAAACGTGCGTAATGATTGATCTGTCCTCAGTCAATCCCAGCACAGACTCCATAACCTTCTGATCACTAATTCCACACACACACACACACACACACACTTCCCCTCCCGACCAATCAAACCTCACACCACACATTCCCCAGAGCATTCCAGGCCAGTGGAGCTATTCCAGGACAGAGACCCCTACCCCCACCCCCCCTTCAAAGCCAGACTAACAGCCAGGCGCACCAGAGTCACAGATCTCTCTGTACTGTGACCTCTCTGGTGATGTGTCAGTTAATGCTATCACTTGTGACATGGGCCTGCAGAATTAATTTGAGGATATACATTTTTTTTCATAAAACTGCTTCATCTTATTAGAAAAGGGAATTGTAGTATTCTGGCACTGAGTCCAGTTTTGTTGGCTTAAAACGACCTGCATCAAATCTTGTAGACCACAGTTACACCAGCTATAATCAACTGAAACTTCACACATGTGATAAGGTTAAAAAAATCACATGGAAAGGCAGTGATAATGGTCAGATGATCAAATGATTTGTCTTTAGTCACTTGATGCGCTACATGCACTATATGCACATTTACAGCTATGTGTCTTTATTAAACAATTAAAACTATAGATTATATAGTTACAGGTTGAATAGTCAGCAAATACCCATTGCATTCACACATAGACAATCTTAAGAAGAAACTTCTCACTTGAGAGAAATAAATCCAAAATAATTTCAATATGTGTACCTGTATGTGCATAATTGTCTTGGTCAGCAGTGTATGTGCCTGTACCTTATTATACCAGTAATCTATGTACCATGTGACTGTCTTTCGCTCATGATGAGGGCTCACCTGTGATTCTGTGCTTTCATGCACACCTGGCCTCGAACTGTACGGCCTCTGTAAGAAACAAAGAACCCGCCACCATCTCCACCAAAACCTGCTCGCAGATTTATCTCAAAGCCTCTCTTCATTCCCTCGTCTGCACTTCATTTTTTCTCCCGCTGTCACTTCAGATTTCTACTGAGCTGTTTTCAGAAATATAGCCTCACAAAACACTTACAAATATTGAGTAATTTACTGCATAAAAAGTGAAAACCTGCCAGTGAACTGAATTATTTCCAGCTGAGTTTTAGCTCTTGATGTTTTTTGAAACAAATGCAGCAAAACAAAGTAAATCACTACACTAGTCTCAAGGTAATGTCTCTTGACATGCCTTAGCTCTTGAAACAAAATGATTCACACTGAGAAAAAGTGGAATTAATCCACAGAAATGTCTCTTTTTATAACAGGAGTGGACCACTCAATTCTAAACCACTTATAAAGATGGCTATTTGAGAGTCTAAGACTAACTGCTAGACTAAATAACTTGTTAAAATGGGTTTTTGATGCAGTTTGGAAACTGTCAGCAGAAAGCCAACAGTTGGTGGGCTCTGCCACGGCTGAGCAGCCCAGAGCTCTGCCTTGTGTGATTTCTTGCTGAGCTGGATGGGCCTTTGCTGTGCGCTGTACCTCGCCATGCTCAGCAGGAGCCGTGTGAATAGACCTCTTGTTATGTTCCAGCGCTCAGACGTTCGGTCACTGTAAGCACCCCGAAGGAAAGCTGTTCTTTTGGAAGCTCTTGAGCATTTTATCAGCGCCAGGGGTTAACAAAATACAAAGTGGAAATATTCCTGTAATGTGAAACATGCGGCTTACGATGAGAGGCTGGGCTGGGCTCACCTTTCAGGTCTGCTACAATTTTTGTGGCTAGAACAAAGGAGTGAGTAAAAGAAAGAAGAAGGTGATGAAAGAATGCAGCGAAAGAACAGATAGAGACAAAAACACCTTTGATAACTCTAAAGGTTGATACACGGGGAAACCTAAACATTCTTTACTCTGTATGTGGGTGGAATTAACAGCCGTGCGTGCTGCCAGTACGAGAACCTGGCATGTTAATTAACTGCAGCTGTGACCCCTGACCCTCGGCACCTGATAGGTGAGTCACACGGCGCCGGTCCTCCACAGTAGTGTTTGCCACATGTCTTCATCAAAGCAGCCATAATCCAGACACTGTTGACATTAGCTCCAGCGGCTCAGGATGCATCCACCATATATGCCGTTTCCCCCTCGTTTAAGCTCCATATAGTTTCATAGACCTGATTATCTGAGCTACTGTGCTCATGAATGTCCTCCCAGTTAACGTGTCTTCCACATGTGCTTGCCAGGTAGAGGGCCCGCGTGCCACAGGTTAGCGTGAGACACAAGGAGACAGGCTCAGACGATGCAGATGTGTGAGGAGGAGCGCAGGTGCTCGGGTGGAGGGATGGATGGGGGGATCTGGGTGCCCACATGGTCTGAGTCTTCCATGGTTTTCATCAGCAAGCAGAGCTGGATCGTGCTGAGGCACAAAAACATGCGGACTTAACCAACGTATCTCTGTCACTGTCAGGACTGAATAATCTACCGTTTGGATACAATAAAAGGCAACGGGTGATACAGTCGAGTCCATTTTTCATTTAAAATGCCAACAGATCCAGAGATCAGAGTGGAGTCACATGACTTGGACACAAGTCTGACATGATGTATAAGTTTATTTAGTTGAGCTCTACTTTACTTAATGACCCCAACTACTTGAAAAGATTTTTATTTACAAGCAAAAAGCAAAAAGAATTGTTTATTATACAGATGATATTGATGATTAGGCTTGTCAAGAGCTTTTGGCACTTAGACTCTACAGGGAGATTTTGTAATCGAGGGACATCAGTCCTGAGCAGCAGCAGCAGCAGCGGCAAGATAAATCCACCCACCGAGTCCAGACACTGGTGGTGGTGGCTGATAAGTTCTGCTGAGGATGATAAGGCTGATGAGGTTGATGAAGTGATGCACTGATGAATCTGCGATGGGGAGGTGGTGGGGCGCACAAATCAGCAGCCTGAAAGCACTAAGGCAGAGAGGGAGAAAACATTTAAAAAGACAGCCGCAAGATGATAAACTGACAATGAAGGTGTGTCACTGTGCTATTGGTTCGATGTGACCAGCTGATGTGAACAGCTGACATCTCAATTGATGGCCCCGGGCAATGATAGCAAGGGAATTAAGAGTGAGCATGCGTGAGGGAGGGATGGGAATGACAGATGGTTTGAGAAATAAAACTACAGACTTGGGCGTGCAAAAGATCTTCCTGACTGAACTTTGGCTAAAGCTCCATGACAACTGAAAATAACAGCCAGAAACATTACAGTCGAGACAGAAATCCAAAACATCTCCAACACTAAAAGCTTTGTTGTGATTGCTTATATTGTTTTTTCAGTACAAAGAGAATTTACCAAATGTATATGTTATTCCAACCGTTGATCCTCGGTGTTGCTATGAAACAGCAGAATTATGATTTTCTGAGAAAGTAGCAAACAGATAAAAGAACAGATGCTGTGTTTAAGGCAAACTGTAGCCGTACAAAGCTACAAATCAAAATCTTCCTTCCAAAAACCGACAAAATGATCATGCTTTGGACTGAAATCTGTTTATTTTCAAGAAGATTAATGATGAACTTCAAGCAATGACTGTTTTCCAGAATTTATGATTATGGACTAAAAGCATGGGGTAGAGGAGGTGTGGCAGGGTTGATGGGTGGTGGTGCAGAGGCTGATAATCTGTAACACACTGGAAGTGTTCTGACCCGATGTTCTCCACCTCCATCCCTCCTTGAGCTTATAAACAACCTCTGAGATCAACCTGAATGTACATTCAGCCAATCCTCCTCCTTCTCCACCTCCTCCACGCCCCTCACAAAAATAATGAAGCTTGCCACCATCTGTGTAAACAGGCTTGGCTAGTGTGAGCAGCAGACTCTCTCTCTCTCTCTCCGTCTCTCCTTCTTACAGCCACAAGGCTCTGTGTGTCCCCAGTTCTGGAGCAGAGCGTGGTGGCAGTGGAGGGAAAGATGGGAGAGGAGAGGGGGAAAAGAGGGAGGAGAGGAACAGGGGGATGAAGTTACCCTCTCATTGGACCCTTGTTGGTCTTCCGCCATGGAGCTTTCTCAAATCAATCCAGGGATAAAACCCTTAAGATTAGCCAGAAGGCAGGAAGAAGAGCCCTGGTTTTAATTTCTGTGGATACAAGCACACAGAGCCGACCGGGTTCTCATCATCTACATGAGGGGGGCCCACCAGCGTTTGATTCATTTTGTAGGCCTATGCATTTTTCTGTGTTTGTGTGTGCCTCTCGGAAAAGCGTTTGTTTGCTCAAGAGCTTTATTTACATTCACAGGCACTTTTGGACGCACTAAATTGATTCCAGGCCCGTTCCTGGGTCGTGTCCATCAGCTCAGCCACAGTCCACAAACACTCTGCACACAGCGGGACCATTCTCGAGGCCCGCTGCTCCACTGCTGGCCGCCGCAGTGACACACAGCAGCCATTTTGTGGGAATGTCTTAAAAGCCTGGTTGAGGATTTGGGTGGTTTGCATTCTACATGTTAACCCTCTGCTCTCACCTTCGTCCTCCTAAATTCTCCCTCTATCCATATGGCCTTCTGTCTCTTCCTCCCTCCAGCCGGCTAACACTCTGTTTTTCCAGCCCATTCTTGAAAGTAACTCAACGATGCAGTGAACATTGCAGGAGTCCTGCTGTGGATAGACTCTGAGCTGCTGGAGGAAACCACAGGATAACCACTAAAAAGGGCTTGGATAGATAGTGAAAGTGCTCAACAGGAGCTCTCTGTGTGTACAGTCAGACCAGCCAAATTGTCACTCTTGGCCGAATATCTAGTCTGCCTTTCCATGACAGGAATGTAGGGAGAATTCTGCATGTTTGTTGGCAGGGACACTTGCACAACAAACACATGTCTCAATCTGCCAGCAACAGTTCCTCCTCTGGACTGGCTGTTGGACCTAGGAGGAGAAATGTAAACAGATCTGTGTGGGATGTCATCTTCCCTCATTATTATAAGATAAAGATAGTATACTGGGAATGTGTTCCCTGACCAGTGCGTCCCCCAAGCCGTACTCGAGAGCTGACCCACCGGTCATCAGCTTTGCTCCGTGCACGGCCTCTCCTGCCTCTCTGCCTCTTTCTCTCACTCTGATAAGAACCACCATTGTCCATTCCTCCAGAAGCAGCCCAAACTGGCGCTCCCTGTCAACCTCTGACCCTCCGTCAGCACCGACCTCCGAGCTGCCGAGGGTTACAGGCCTTCTCTGTAAGCGGCAGAGCTCCCCACCCTGAACGAGCCCCATTGCCCTCAGCACAGAATCAACTCTTTGTATGTTTGATTTGTTATGGTTTTTACCTCTCTCACTCGCTCACACACTTTCCGCCCTCACAGCTCTGGCGCTACCAGGAATTCTCGGTTAAAATTTACACCTCTGTTTCGAGCTTTTATTTCTCTTCAAGCTCCCTCTCTTTCTCCTTTCTACAATCATATTAGCTGTTACTGGAAGCGAGGACTATAAATACATCGGAGTAAATCTAATTTGTACGGCGCAGGGAGAGGCCAATGGGTGCAACACGCTGGTCATCCCCTCACTGACACCACCTCCCTTCCCGGACTATGTTAATTAATAGGTGTTGACTTGCGTTTGTCCCACAAAGCCACAATTTAGAAAGCGTCTGGGAGATTTTTGGTCTCCCCTTTTTGACAGCTGGGAGTATTCCTTTCTTATCAGAGCAAACCCATGCATGCAGTATTCAATTTGAGACTCATCCCACCATCTGTCTCTCCTTTCCCCACCTAAATGTTCTCATTATGTTTTCTGTCTTGCAAAATTTCCCTTTTTCTCCCAACTCCCTTTTATTACTTTTGCACCTTTCCTTTTTAAACTTTCCTAAACTCCATTACCTCTGTTTATGTCCTGTCTTCTGTGGCATCACGTCTCCCTGTCTTACTCTCTTGCCCTCTGCGTGGGAGGGTCCCTCAGCCTAGAATAACAGTGAGTGTTGTGGAGGTTGTGAGGCCAGAGCAGCTCAGAGAGCGGTGCTGTTGCAAAGGCCGGGGCAGGGCCTCCTCTGGGCGTCCCGTTTGTCTTGGCCCGACATTCCCAGCCTCTCCGAGCGCCCCTGTGGTCGGCCTGTGGGTGTGGAGGCAGACGGTCACATTCCCGCCAGCCCATGGACAGAAGCATCCCGCGCCGCTCCCTCAGTTCCTTCCCAGCTCTCAATCAGCAATGTCCCGAGACAAACAACCCTGACCAAGTCAGAGATGTAACAGACCAGACCTTTTGCACAACAAGCCAATAATCACAGTCCAGCTCCTTATCTGTTACCCTCTACCAGATAAGACGTAGTCAATCAATTCAGCAGCTCCTATCATGTTATTACAGGAGCATTGTCTTTGTGTGTTTCCAGCTGTAAGGGTGGCTCCTAAAAAAGGATTGCACACACACACATAAGCACACATGTCCTTTCAATTTCTAAATTTGCTGAGTGTAATATCTAAGTGAATAGTTTGCTCTGTGGAGATGAGATGAGTGATAAAATATTTGCTTTACCTCGGAAACCATAATATCTTTTAAGCTGTTGAATCTTGAAAACCTAGATCAAATTTGACCAGCTTAGGTGTGTTATGTGCACACAGCGTCTGCCAATGTAGCAGCAATCTAAACCATCTCTCCAGTTTCATAAGAAGCACCTGTGTTTGGAGACTTAACATTCCACATACTTAGCTGACCAAAAAAAGGCCTTTGTGCATAGCACACATGTACTGAATAAACTGTACTGGACCATGAAGGTACACGCTTGGAGAGGGGTTATAATATGCATCAACTGGCCACTGATGTTTCACCGCCATCCAAAAGTAATTCAGCCACATTTAAGTGAGATATTTACTGAAAATGCAAGACAGTACAAATGAACCATTTCCTGTGATTTTCTGTATCCTATGATCATCACCTGTAGTTGTGGTGTGCTGGAAAATGTAGCTTTCCACTCACTGTTGCAATTTTTCTACTACATAGTTTGCTTGTTGTGACAACTGCGAACTGTAAACGACAAGCCTCAGGCATTAGGCACTGTTGAAAACAAAACTCCAGACTCTCTCCTCCTCCTTTTTTCCCTGTTTCCCTTCGCACAGACGGAAACATACACCAACCAAACATCTATACATGCGTATATACACTCTCCAGCCACTGTTTGACCTGCTAGGGGGATTCAAACAAACATACACACCCCCTCCCCTTGCGCTGAAAACCGCAATGCCTGTTTTTATTCGCTTATTCTCCTGAGGAATGGTCGCTAAAGAAGACATAAAGTTAAAGCTTGACTGCGTCCCCGTCTGTTGACTTGCATGTGACTTCCCCGTCTGCTCATTCTTAGTGCTCAGCCTTAGTGTAACCAATCAATGGCTGGACTGTTGACCTCTCCCCTGGGTCGTAACTCGAGCTCATAAGGCCACGGTAAAGCTAGCAGGGGTACGCTAGCAAGGTGGCGTCCTTTGAGGAGTGATAGTTTCAAAATGGAAGGTTTGAATGGAGGAGCAGGAGGAGGGCTGCACTCTGCTGAAAGCCACAAGAGCTCACACTGGTCACATTAATCACAGTCGGGATTGTGGCTCTATTTATAGCCCAGAGTTATCCATCTATTTGGCTAATTGTCCCTGCCTGTCCACTGTCCTGACTCCTCCCTAAAAGGCCTCAAAAGGAAATGATAAAGAAGCTGAATCTGTTGCCAGCGGATTACTTTTGTCTTTGTTTTTCACTCTTACTCTGTCTATACTTTGCTACACACACACACACACACACACACACACACAGACACACACACATAGGCACAGGTGTTCATCACTAATTATACCGGGATATTATTAGTCCAAGCATTGCATAGGAGTGTAGGGGATCTAAGTTTGCATAGTGTTCAGTCCCCGTTGGGTTGTTTTTAAAGCCTGCAGAACAAGGCCCCTCTGTGGTGCTGCTCATGTCGAAGTGTTTAAACTAGCAAGAAAGACCCTTTTTTCCCCCCGTTTGAGGGATTTTTTTCACAGCCTGAGACTTTTTCTCTGCACACATATTATTGCCGCTGTAAAGCACACCAACACAATGCTCTCCCACTTTGTCTCCCGCTTTTTCACAAACACACACACACACACACACACAAGGACAAGCGCACACACCCCACTCAATCATCCGCACACAAACACACAAATGCAGACGCGCATGCCCCCCGCCCTCCCTCTTATCCACAGTGTATATAAAAGCTGTATCGAATTGCACCTTGAGCTTAATTGGCTCGCCAGTACAGTGCGCGGCTGTCGACAGTGACAAATTGTTCTTTCAGAGCCCCGAAGAATGTCTGCCCACTGCCATGTCAGAGGACACAGGAGGAGAAAAAAAGTTAATTGTCCCCTGGCTGGCGTTCAAATGATGTCGTAACTGCAAAGAAATTCGTAGGAGATGCAGTTTGGAGCTTTGGAGGTTTATTTATTTGCCTCCTTCCTCTGTTTAAGATGGTGCCTGGCAGCGTAGGACCTGTGGGCACCATGGGACCTGGGAGGAAAGCCCCCCCCCCCCCCTCCTTTCTGTCTTTCTATTCAAGTAGAGCAGGCCAAAGCTTTAGTTGGACTCCTAACTGCTCCCTCTGATCACACAGCGGTTAAGATCAGCCACTTCCTCCCACTGGATGACTCCCAGTAGGCAGAACAGTACACAGATCAGATGAGACAGCTAATCCAATTTGTGGCTATCTGCTATTTTAGCAGTGCAGGTATGACACTGTGCTTGTGTGTGAGTGTGTGTGTGTGTGTGTGTGTGCAGCCATCAAGACTGTTTGAGGGGTAAGTATGTCAGAAATGCTCCAGTGTGTGTGTGTGTGTATGTGTGTGTGTGTGTGTTTGGAGAGTTGCAGACTGGCTTGACAGGGGACAGCTCAGCTCATAGTTGGCGTTCCTAACCATAGTGCTGCTTTATTACTGATATCCTCCTGCCCTTGCTCATAACCCAACCTTCTTGTTTCAGGCTCCCTCACAGCTTTTCGCCAGACAAAACAGCACAGAAAGTGTCACACACACACACACACACACACACACACACACAGAGAGAGAGACAAACACACACACAGGGAGGAAGAGCTCTGCTCAGCGTCAGTAGGAGAGCAGCTGTGGATGAAGAGCAGTAAGACAGCAGTAAGTGAGAGCAGAACAGCAGGTGACCATGAAGTCAGTGCAGCATACAGAACAGATGGAGAGGAAGGGAGTACAACAGGAAAATAAAGGACATGGAATATGGAAAGAAAGTGGAAAATATCCACTAAAGATTTGTTTATCAAAAAAGTAGCCTATTTGTCTAACCAAGGCTTTCCACGTCCTCATTCAACCAATGTGAGCACCTCATAACTACATATCAGAACATGCTGTCACCTGGGACTTTCCCAGTCTAACCACAGTCTACTTTAAGCCCCTGAACAGCCCTGTTGGTGCAAATGAGTTAAGTACCTTGCTTGAGGGCATCTTTACAGTAATTGTGGTGGGAAAAGGTGAAAGTGAAGGATGATGAGCTGGCTGCAGTGGACAGTATCACTGGTGGCATAGAGAGCACGAGTCCCTGGTGTAATTTCCCCCTCACTGTCCCTGAAGTCATTTGCCTATTTTCTCAAAATCCCAGAGAACCTCATCGAGACACATTACACTGTTTATGATTAATGACACAGTGAAGACAATAGTGTTATCCACAAAATAAATAATAGCTGCATGTAGGAAGAACCGGATGTCCCCTGACAGCATTGCCGCAGGACTTTGGATTCAGTATTAAGCCAACTTCTCTGCTTACTGTGTTTTTATAAAGGAATTTCACATTTTAGGGTTTCATTCAACCTACAACATCTAGATTCAGACATTCAACTAATTTATTAGAGCTGAGGGATATATTTTTTACTCAGAAAGATTCCGGAGTTTTATTTTACATTAAAGAACAACATGACAGTACAATACCTGACTGTCATTTTGTCTTGACTATTTCTGCCTGGTGTGATCATTTTCCTTTTTGGATATAAAGTACAAGGGGCAGCTTGTTTTCCAATCACTTAAACATATACTGAGGCCAAGTGCTCAACCTGTTTCAGATTCAATAAATCCAGGGAGATTTAAGATGCTCTTGAAGAGAAAAAGATTTTGGCTGTGCAACTGCAAGTCTTTGCGCTAACTACAGAGCTAGAGCCAGGAGTCAACTAGCTTAGCTTAGCATCAACACTGGAAGCAGGGGGGGAAAGCTAGCTTGACTCTGTTCTAAAATACACCTACCAGGACTTTTTTTAATTCCAACTGAAAACACATTTAGTTGCACCTTTTTGCAGTCAAAAATAATGTCAGTGTTTTATTTATTTAAAGGTAACACAGATGGTGGTTTAATTACTGAATGGTGTAAATATCCTATAGGATGCCTTGTGGGCTCCTGTAGAAACATGGCAGTGCAACACAGCCTATCTGTAGAAGAGGATCCACTCCTTATGTAGATATAAAGGCCTCATTCTAAGCTAACGAAAACACAACAATTCTTACTTTCAGGTGTTTATACACTAATTAAAACATACTTATGAGTATTATATTCTATTTCTGCTAAGTCAGTTCTGCTAGATGACACTGCACACTGCACCTTTAAGAGTTGTAAGGCTACTAGCACCAGCATAAATTTAACAGGCTTGAGGTGCTGCTTCATTTGAGTGTTTTATTTATTGTCAATAGTTTTTTTGTTAAAAGGAAAAAAAAAGTCTTTGGGGAAATATCCTGTGTAGCAGGATACTATCAGGCTCAGTGTGACCATGAACTGTGATGTTACTGCTGTATGCAAATATGGTTCAAAATGAAGCGATTTGACTGACTGTATGACTCTATGTAGATGGAGATGTTACGCTATTCTAACAAATTCATGCAAAGAAAGGCGGCGCCAACATGACACCAAAAAATATGAGAACATAACATGTGATTTACGCAGTAGCACGAAAAAACATTGAGTGTATTTTCAGTTTGACTTCAAGCTCTCTAATTAAACACATTCTATAACGTCTGTTTAACGTGTACACAATGTAAAAATGACAAAATGTTGTTTTACATGAAGGTTTTATGCTCTTTGCAATAGTTACTGCACGTAACTGCACCTGTAAAACCACCACTTTTCTACATTACTGATTACATTACTGAATGAATTACACAAACAAGCTACAAATGTTAATTAGCTTTAGAGGTGCTGGTGGGCAGATTTTTTAACTTAAAAGAGAGCCAGGCAAGCTGTCTTTATGCTAAACTAATCTAATTGACTGCTGGCTCTAGTGCCACAGTTAACACATACTGGTTTCGATCCCAGCGGGTCTTCAGCAGGGCAAAGATAACTAAAAACACTGTCTTGTCACATTTGAAATCACATCGCCTCTGAATGCTTTTGTTTGTCACGTGATCCTCATCACTGACTGGAGTATCGCCTCAAACACATCTATAAATCCCCCTCCTGGCACCAAAAACTGAACTGCTGTGATTCATCAAATTAACAGTAAAAGTCAGATGTAGTAGTTCTCTGTCGTCACTTTGAATTTAATAACTGATTTGGGGATTCAAACTGGTAGCATCCTGTAAAAACTATAAATATCCCATACATGTACTAACCTACGCAGGTTTATAAAACAAGTCTTTTTTAAGCAATTAGGTTATATTCTAACTCAGACAGAAAACATATATCAGTCAGAACAGTTGTATGTTTCAGATTTTGAGACGTGACCTCACGCAGCTGTCTTTGGTTTGTATTTTTTTTTCAGCATCTCACCACTTAATTCACATTTCAACACACACGCTCAGTAAAATATATGTCTGTGTGATTCAGCATGTGTCTGCAACAATAACATATGGCATCTGGTTATATGTGGAGCTTGGGTTTCTGGTTCTCCCAATGTAACATTGTTTTTACAGCTGTGAAAGACATCATGCAAAAGGAGGACAGACATACCACACGTGTTTTTCAGCTTTGTGACAATGTTTGTTCTAATTGTCTCCATCCTTTTTCCTGCTTCTCTCATATTCTTCATTCTTTCGCCTCCCCTCACTATCTCCCATCCATCTCCTCCGTCTCCGTCTCCAACTGTCCCTTTCTCAGACCTTGCTGATAACCTGGCAATGGACGACTTCACCTTCCAGGAGCAGCTGCTGACCCCTCGGTTAGCCACAGCTGGCGTGGGAGGCGTCTCCTCACCTGCGGTTCCGCTGTTGAGGAGCTACCTGGTCCTGACGCTCCCTGTGACGCTCGCTTTGCTTCTGCTTTGTCACCACTGACCACCTGACCCGTGCACTCACACGCTCCCGTCACCACTTTTCCCCAGGATTCAATACAAACTGTGGAACGTGATAAACTTTTTTAAAGTTCTGGTTCCCGAATTAAGTTCGGTGGCTCATCAGAAGAAGCATGAACAGCCAGAAAATGCTACTTTCTCTTTATCTGTCTCAACAAGAATCTGTTGTGTTTTATTCAAAAGCTGTTAAAAATCACTGGATCTTCTTAACAAACCTATTAAAGCACACCAGATAAACTTAGGGCATCGTGTAAATAAGAAGCCTGCCCTCTGGTCCACTCTCACTACCGTTATCCCAACATTTGTGCCCTCCAGCACCTCTCCCTTGTGCTCTCATACTGACTTCTGGGTCCTCATCATTAGAGAGCTTTGTCATCAACCTGCAAGCGAGGAGCTACTTGGAAAACAGACACAGAACAGACCTTTTTAAAATGCTCCCGTTCTCAGTCGTCACTGAGTTATCGCCCTGCAGGAACAAACTGGAAGAAAAGAAGAAGTCACCCTTTGCAACTCTCCTACATGGCAGCAAATTAATTCCTGCCAGGACTGACCATCAGCTGAGAAGTTTTAGTCAACTCACTGAGGTGAAACCCCTATTTAAAGATGCACTGTACCTTAAAACGCTCTGTTAGTACTAAAATCTCTCTTTTCTCTCTCTCTCTCATTGTTTGTGTCCTAGCGATAGATAAATTATTTCAGACTGATTCCCTCAACTCAAGTTTCATTCCAACTGTCAGTGTTTGCTTCATTTTGTAATGCTGGTCCTTTTTTAAAACAGTAACAGCCCTATAATAAAAAATATTCAAGGGCTATCATAAGAGTATAACTCAGCCTGATAACTGTACATATGTATGTTTCTCTGTGATGGTGCCATGTTTACAAAAAAATGTTGATTTGCAATATTGGCATATTTCACATGAAATTTGTGGATTGAATTATTAGCTGGACTGTGAAGCATTGCTGCAAATTTCTAGCTTATTCTTTAGCACTGTGGGTAAAGCGAGGCGTAATATGAACTACAAATATGTATAAAAATGTGTGTAAATTAGTTTTGTTTTGTTGGTTTGCCCTGGGCTCACACATTCTCAGTGTCGGTCCAGTCCTATTATTTATTGTTGTTTTTGTTTTTTTGTTAACCGTGAGAATTACGTTTGGTTTTCAAAAGACTGGCAGACATGTGATGACACAAATGAAAAGCTTGTAGTGTATCTGCTGCTGCTGCTGCTGCTGCTGCTGCTGCTGCTGCTGCTGCTGCCACCCAGCTGACTTCAGAGCAGTGAGTGTAGGCTGCACTGATGATAGACCATTTGACTTGTCTTATCAGGAAACACACAGGTGTAACAAATAACAATAACGATGGCTCTGCTCCATTTAGGTGTGCCAGCAAGTCATGTCAGTGAGCCACCATGCAGAATACCAGAACCTTGACACTGGTACACCTAATCAGAATGTAGCCTTAATTAGCGTCATTAGTCACACCTGTGTTTGTCATGAAAAAGATCTGTCAAAATGTGAACAGAGGCTGGTATTAATTCAATGACCGGTAACATGTTTCTTTAATTTATTTTTTCAGTTGTAATGTTGTTGGGGAAAGTAAAATGTAAAATAAACACACATCATGTTTTACTGTTTTGTGTCAATGCAACATGTGTGTATGTGTGAATATTAACAACATAAGAGACATTTGGAAAGACTTATATCTTCTAATTTAATTATTTTCATTCAAAACAGGATATTGCATGGAAGACGTGGTGGCTTTGTTTATTAGCCAAGAATATATTTGGCACATACATTTTCTAACCGTGTAATCACATTATAGTTATCAGAATTTGAATAATTCCTCCAGGTTTGCTTTAGTCAAAAATTATGACTTCAAATATATTTCTGATATTTAATGACTATAGTTCATTTACTTTAAAGAGTGGCTCCACATTAAACTGTAAACTTGCTTTCAAGTCTTAAGCTTTTAACTTTGACATTAAATATTTGCTACTAATGTCTAACACTCAAAACCTGCTTCATCAGAACGGTGTTTTAGTGGTTTAATTGGATTTCATCAGACTTAAATTCAAATATTGCTAAATCCTGATTGGTGCACACCAGTATGTGACATCACTTTTTTCCCACCCACTTCAAACCAATAAGAAGAGCGCCAGCAACAACACAAATACTTAAGTCTCTCAGTTGTAATAACCAAAACTCTTCTAACTTTAGCTGGAAATTCTGTGTTGATGTAGAACCCCATTGTGTACAGTAAGATGTTAATTTGAGGAAATAAGTTTTCAGGGCCTTTAAAGGAAAGCACTGCCCTGTTAACCCTCCACACTACATCCAGTATGGAGTATCAAAAAGTGTTGAGTCAAGAGACACTGGACTTGTTGGAGATTCAAGAATCTCGATATGTAATTTGGATATACCACGACCTGGATGACTGAGAACACAGATGCACCAACCTTCACACCTGGCCACACCCATCATTACGGAAGGGTGTGGTCTGTTGTGCTTGTGGCTACCCCCAACTGTGACGTAGCATTAACACAGTCCTATACTGGAACCACTAAATGGCAGCACATGCTGAAAATCACTGGAGCCTGAAAAATGAACTGACTTTGTACTTTTGGTTGTTCTTCATTGCAGCAACACAGTCAAAAACAATTTCAGTGGTCTAACACATCACCAGTAAATGTTAGGTTTTGGTGTCAGTTCCTCAGAATCAAAGACCAGAGGCTTCTTCCTAGTCTTTGCACAGCTTTCATCAATCAGGGAGTGATCCATTGTACAAACAACAGATGCCACTTTGTACACCAACAGTAGCCTCTGTAGACCAGATTGCAATGCATCTACCAGACTTGTGTTTTGGGTAAGGGGCATGACTTCTGTTTTTTTCTTGAGTAGAAAACTCTTACTTTATTCTATTCACTGACATACAGTTTGTCATCAGTTAATTGGGAATGCCCAAGTCCTGTACCACTTCCTGATTAGCTAGTTTTCACTTCTCAGTGTTTCTCACCAAAAATTCTGTTTCTCTTGCAACAAATACAATTCCCATGACCTTAGCCATAAGTACCTATCAGAACCTCATGGTGGATGTTGTTGATGCTGAGAAAATATTGGTCTTTGTTAAAATAATGCTTGATTCTTACAAAAGTAGATATCCACTAAAGCCCATATGTGTAGATTTTCTTATGTGAGCATAACATTTTGTAAATTAGTCTGGTAACAAGATTTCTTTCTAGAATAAAGTAGAAAAAACGTCTCTGATACCACTAGGAGGCACCAAAATCAGAAATGTTCAGACCTCACACATAGGGGCTTTAATTAGCTTGGTACCAGACTTCAATGGATTTGTTCAGCAATTCATAGAAGTGTGGTGTTGTGCCCATTGACAGTTATATCACACTTGTTTGCACTGGTTAGAGAGACAATTGACCAATCAGAGGTTATTTAAGCTCGTTTAGGATTAAGAATGAGGATATTTTCCCACATAGCTAGCTAGCTAAATACTGTACAGCCAAAAAACAGCAACAGAAAAATTGTAACCAGTCTTGATGAGACTGACGCAGCTGTTCAATCTCATCTCGCAGCTGTTTTGTAAATCGAAATTACAAATTTTAAATTGACATATTTTTCAATCAGTGTGAATGATTTTAAGTTAACTGATGCTAGAGAGATAGACTTGTTACTGATTTATTAGGGCAAAACAAAACAAAAAAACGCTCTTCAAACAAGAAATCAGCTAACATGAATGTCAGGCTGAATGATTGAGGAGACAGTTCAGTCAGATTATCAGGCTAGCTTTACATTAGAATATGGACAGAAAACATCAGCATCATGCGCATCACTTGTGGTCTCCGCCCAGGGACTACAGATGGAAATGAGCTTTTAGCTACGTATATCTGCTACATTAAATGCATTTTACATTGTCCCTGTTAAAAGATAAACAATAAAATAAAATAGCTGTTTCAGCTTTCCAGACAGATGGAAATGTGTATGAGAAATAATACACTGTCAGCTAACTAACAAAGTGAGCTGGACTTTGGATCATTTATGCAAAAAGTTCTCTGGACTCAAAAGTGGTTGTGGGAAATGTAGGAAGTCATTAACGGAGATCACTGTGACTGAGGAAGGTTGAAGTAAATTTAATAAAATAAAAACAAAAATGACACATCAGAAAATATCTGCTGAAGCACCTCAACGGTGGGTATTCAATTCTATTATTTACTTTAAGTATGGAAAAAGAAAGGAAAGAAAAGGAAAGAAAAGAAAATAAAAGAAATTGAAAATGTCTGACATGCCTCAGAGGTTATAAATAGGACACACAATGTTACAAGTATATATGTTACTTTATGCGCTTTTCACCCTCTGATCCACTTCAAAGCCCTCCATGAATCATATAATTTATGTGTCTCTGGACTGTGCTCGAAGTTCTCCGAATCCTCAAAGCAGCATGTGAATCATGTGTGTTTTTCCTTGGATCTGTATTTCTCACTCCCAGCAGATGATGAACCACTCTGGGCATAAGATCTCTTCTGCCCCCTCAGTGCAGGGTCTCTCTACATTGAGCCCTATTAGTTTTACCCCCGGAGTCACCTTAACCAGGTAGCAGATACTCGTCTAATGCTCAACAATGAAACGAGGTTCATTAGTCCTAATTGTTTGTGTTTCTCCTCCATCTTTAAAGCCTGTCAACTTTCCTAACAAGGCCAATCACTCACAGCTCCACACATAACACGCCTGTCACTGCAAACACTCTTCAAAATCCTGTTTCTGTGTCCTGGCGCTCTGCTGTAACTTTTCACACCCACGCACCCTCTGCTCCCCGGATCCAGATAAAAACGCCATTGTTATCCAGCTGTGCCTTTCTCTCCAGAACTGGATTGCAGCTTTTAAGATGGAAAAGAGAGGCTGATTATTAGGAGATGAGCAAACGCTGGCTGCAGAGAGAGCAGCAGCTAACCCAGGGTGGGGTGAGGGGGGGGGGTTATACTCTGAATGCTAATGCGAGGCTGGAGAAAGGGCAAACAGGCCTATTGAAATGCAGAGTTCACGTGTTTTCTTAGGGTAATATTGGGGCAATGTTGAAACAGCACGCATTATGAGAGTGAAAGGTCAATTTGATGTTAGTCAGCAGGAACAGTGAGAATAGCTGACTATCAGGAATTGTTGCATTTTCTGCCTGAGTGATTGCCACCCTATGAATATGTATTTCAGCACTATTTCATGGTCACACAAAGATGTTTGGGCTTGGGTACCTTTGCAAGCTGTAGGGGTCATCAAACTGTGCATATAAATTAAAATAACAATATAATTCAGGTGCTGCAGTGTGCATGAGCTCCGCAGTCCAGTCCAATTTTTACCAAGCTGGATGTTGAAATTCCTCCGCCGCAGAGAAAAGCTTGAGACATGTCACGTCGTTCAAAGCTCATTCATGTCTAATTACCATGGCACTGGACCATTTTCTTACCTTTTGTTGGCCTATTGAGAGGAGCGCCGGGCCCACGCTCTCCCATGCACACAGCTCTAGCATCCTCCTCCTGCTCCTCAGCAACCCCTGGCTTCCCCTGCAGCAGCCGCAGTCACACAGAATGAATGGAGCCGCCTGAGGAATGTGCACACAAAAGGAGGAATGTCATTTTGCTGAGTGCTACCCCCCAAACTAATGGACGTGTGCGCACACACACAACACTCACACACACACACACACACCCCACAAGTCCAGGCATGTTTAAACGCAGGGGGTAGAAAGTTTTATTATGACTTTTTCTTTTAATTAAAGGATTTTCTTACAGGACAAGACTACAATCTGTGCACATATATCCCACAGATGAGACTTTCTAATAAAAAAAAAGGCTAAATCTATACAGTTTTTGATATAAAATGATATATATGTGATTATGGTTGAAGAGCTGTGAAGTGTGGTTTTACTTTTTGACATTTTACTGATCTTGGCAAGTGTTACACAGGTAGTGAAATAGTCTAAAAACTTCAATTTGCAAGGAGGGCAAAGGTCAGAGGCATGACAGCAGATAAAATCAACTGCTGGTACACAAATGTAAAAGAAATGTGAGTGGAGAAGTGAGGAGATATTCTCAGCAAGTAGAGGACAAGGATATGCAGGATATTAAGTATCTGTTGAACAGATGACATCCTTGAAAATGCGATATTAAATATTTCCAAATGGAGAGACAAAGGTTTCAGGACACATACGCACAGAGATTTACCTCTATAAGGAGAAAACTGCTGCATTGACGCAAAATGTGACAAATTTCTGAGTGACGTTTACATCATTTCAACAGCAGCTGCTCAGAAGGTTGATGTTAAAAACCAAATGTACCCTATTTCCATTTATTATAGTGATTTTCCTGCTCTGTTTCAAGTCTAAAACAATATATTCTGACAGTTTTATAAATCTCCCATTACTTTTTGTCACCTCACAGAGCTCCAACATGCTTCCAGCAGACTGTTTACTGTAGTTTACAACACTGGACGCCCTATGACAGGCAGGCAGCTGCATATTAAAAACACAACTGCCCCGTTGCTAACAGGACACAGCCTGACCCGTGTTTGTGTTAAGAGCAGGCCTGTAATTTTGACTCCATGGTTACTGTAACACTAGCAAGGTTTTAATCCGACGGTTTTAAACAAACCAAGATGTGCTGAATTCTAAAGGCTGAACAAAATAATGTCTTCAGTGCCATGTGACTGTGATGTAAATGTCATGTAATAAATAACCTTTGGAAAACTATTTGTCAGATAAATGATGCAGTAACACAAACTCCATTTTCCCTCATGATGAACAACATTCAATTACAAAATGTGGCTGTTTTCAACATGGGGTGTGCGGCCCGCGAAGGGCCCTTGCGGTGTTTCTGAGAGGTCCTCAACAAAGCAAGAGAAAACAGTTTATCTTCAGTAATTATTTCACTTATTTTACGTTAGGACAGTGAGAGAAACATGTGGGAAGTCTGTTTAGTTCAAAGGATTTTTATCTCCAGTGTTATCTCCACCCCAACAGTAAAAACAGATAAGAAAGACCTCTCTAAAAACCCAGGTCAAACGGGGGTCTGCAATGAAAGAGATTTGTGATTGCACAGACTTTTGACTGTGTAATGTTTCCTTTATTTATGTCATGCGGAGCTGTAATAAGTCATCATGTTAACAGTGCAGCTCCAGTTTGTGCTCCAGTCCTGATTTTCAACACTGGTTAGCACAAGTCTAGACATTATAAAGAGAGAGAGGGATCCAGGGTTTGAAGTCCCTGCTCCATACTCCACCCCTGGTGTTCCTGCTTTCCAGGTCTTTGTCCCCGGAACTCGCACTCACTCCTGGGTGTCCACCAGGGTTTTTTTTTTTTTCTCTCTGCTTGCATCTGGATCCCAGTACGACCAGCATACAGTCCAGTGTCCTGTCCTACAGAAACCACGGCCTCCTCAAGTTTGGAAAGAAAGAAGGAAAGAAGAAAAAACACCTTCCCGGCAGGCAGCTTTCTAACGCCTCCTCTCCTCCTGTGGTTTCTCCTCTCGTCGAGGCTGAGAAGCAGCAGTGTGACTCTGAGATTCTTGCCTGCAGTTAAGAAAAAAGTTTTAAAACTGTTCTTTTGTCGCTTCTTCGTGTTTTTTTCGATTGAGGCTGGAACTCGACATTTTTCCTAAATATCCGAGCTGTTAAACGGACGACGTTAGAGCAGTGTTTCGTTTTATTTTTCGTTTTTTTTAACATATATATACATATATTCTCTCCTTCCCTCGAAGTTGTTGCTGCTGTGAATGAAGTATCTGTTGAGCTGAAGAAATCAGCGCGTCTCCATGAGGAAACTCAGCGTGGGAGGCTGAAACTTTGTCCTAGCTCACACACACAGACACACACACACACACACACACAGACACCTGAGCGACTATCACTTTTTGTACTCTTTGTGCTGGTTACTTTGTAGCTTTTGTAGTTTTGGACTGACAACATGAAGACGCTGTTGGTGCTGTGTGTGGTTTGCACGCTGGCTGTGTTGTCTGTTTCGGGCACCGCGGAGCAAAAGTTGAAAAACTGCAACGAAGTCCGCGATGCTTACAGCTCCAAAGGCTTCAACATCAACGATGTCCCCAACAAAGGAATAAACGGTGAGTTTCACCTCTACTTTTAGGCCTGTTTTTAACTCGCTACACTACAGTTAGGAGCAGGGGTTCCCAAACTGGGGGCCGGGGACCCCCCAACGGGTCGTGGAGAGGTCTCCCGGTGGTCCTAAAGCTAGTGAGAACTATTTTTTTTAAGATAGAAAAGTTAGCATTAAGTGGTACTAGCTTGGTGGTTCTCAAAGTGGGGTTCCCAGGGTTCCTTGAGGGGGCTCCCCAGCAAAAAGGAGAATAATTTATTTTAACTATAATTTGATCCATAAGTAACACAATGACAGAATGTATGACTAGTTTGGTCATGGGTTTCATACACTTTATGTAATAAAACACTTAAAAGCAGATGGGGGACCCTGAACAAAGTCTTATTGAATGGGGGTCTGTGGTCTAATTTGTGTTTGAGAACCACTAAACTAGGTGATCACAAGTTTTCTCTGTCCCATTGTTAGCTTCAGCTCTGCAATGGAGAACGCCAGCTAATCTGAGTTATAACTAACTGTTTTCCAGATGGTTTTCTTGAACACAAAATCTTCTCAAATGTAGCAAACATAAAGAGTCATTGGCATGAAAAAGTATCGGAGGACCTACAGCAAACAGTTGAACTGTCACTTTTGGTTAATCATGTGTTTCAAGTTACAGTGCAAGTTGGGGGAAGTAGCATTGAAGCGTTTGGGGATGTAAGCTTCAGGCAAATGTGCGGCTGGCAACAGTTCACTGCCCCAGTGGGTAAATATAGTCTTCATTTAGGAAATAGTTGTAGGTAATTCATAACAATAAAGAGGTATAATCAACACACAAAGCCTGCTCCCCTCTGAAAGAAGCCAGGCCTGTGTTTATTCCCAAGCTTCCTCCATAGACTCCTATGGCTGTGAAGTGAAGGCAGCCGGCAGTGATTTAGTAAACATTCCTGTGTATTGTGAACCAGGCTTATGGATTTTTTTTCTTCTTTCTGGGTTAATTTGAGTTTGTGGTTTTGACATTTTCAGTGTCGGCACATGTTGTTCCCCTACATCTGCCTCTAGTCTGCAAGGAAGGATGTAATGCACCAGTGAAGACCTCTTGGTAATAAATAGGAACTGTTTTCTTTATAGTCGAGACAGAGGTGAGAAGGCAAATCAATTTAGCTAATAATGAGTTAAACCCAAGTAATGGAAACTTACGTAGGGGGGCTTTTACAGTGAAGACTTGAGGGGAGCAGGGGAAGGGGGTTGGGGTTTGAAATTCCACTGTGCCCTGCATACTTTAAATCCCTCCCTTCTCTCCTTTCCTTTTCATTTTTATGGTGGTTAAAATGAATATGCACACTTATACTCAAACCCCTAAACTCAGGCCAGTTTGGTTGCCATTTGTGCAGCGGCTTCAGCATGACGGTCATGTTTAAAATTATAGAAGTAGGTCATCCAGGCATGGCCACTGTCATGTTGCTGTCTTGTTTTCAGCCTTTTTTTTTTTTTTAAAGACATTGAATGCAGATTTATCTCAGTGGACTGAGAATTTCTCTTTTTCTACAATTCTTTTCTCACCTTAAACAGTTTTTTGACAAAGTGCCCACTGCGTTGTTTTTACTGACAAGGGTGACCAATTTGTATGTGTCCTCTTTATTGTACTGATGTCCCTTTATGAGTTTACTTTGCATAGTAGTGTCTTTTTCTGTTCAGGCCTCAAGGGCTCATTAGAATTTGAGTCAGGCGTAACTGTCAAAAAGGCCGAGAACTTATTTTTTTCCTGCATTTCACACAAGTCTATAGGTCCTTTTGTTTTCTGCCTGTATGTCTTTGTGATGCTAAATGTCATTGAGAGTACCCCAACATGTCTACATTGGTTGGATTTAATTGTCTTGCATCTGTGGGTTTTGAAAGAAGGTTCTGAATAAAGCCAGTTTTATTGTGCAGGTTTGTGTGCTACACACACGTGCCTTCTCCTTACAATAGATTCCTGGTGTATGTCTGGGTCTTAGGCAGGGCTGACCTCAATGAGCAGCTCTTTGTCATTGATAGAGACTGAGATAATTGATCCATAGAAAGCAACAAGGTCTACTGTCATTAAAGGGAGTTGGGGGTCTCCAGAAAGCAAAAAGCGGATACAAAAGCCCCGCGCTCTTGAAATGTTTCATGTTGCTGGGGAGAAATGGCTCCAGATGTGTAGTCTGATTGAACTTCAGTCATGTTTGTCAGAGCTTCAGAGCTTCAGTTCTCAACTTTGTAACGGGTCAAACTCCAAACATTAATTCTGTCATTAGCATAACACAGTCTGAACTGGATGTGAAGGTGAAGGAGGGTTAGACTATTAATTACGCGCATATGTACGTCACCATTTCAGTTTCAGCAGTTAATAATCGAGGAAATGGTTCATTGGAAAAGGTTGTTTCACTTGAAACATCTGGAGAAGTTGAAATAGTCATTATATAATGCAAAAGTTTGCAATAAAATGTAGTTCCTCATGAGACTAGAAGTTGTGATCAGAATATTTCTACTAAAATAACGTTCTTTTTATTTAAACTGCGCAGACTTTGGTTGAAGACATACTTTAAAAATTATACAGCGTCTCTGCCAGTTGTTACAGAAGTAGTCTCTGTAATCTTTACCTTCTCTTATATATGTACCATAAATCAGATTGGAGGAATATGAGTCTTATTGGAGACACGGGATTGAAAACTTGTCTCTCATAACCGCAAACATCTTGTGTTATTGTTGGCAGCGTGGAGATAAGGATGTTTGTTACCCTTCACATTACTGATGGGCTCTGCTGAAGCCAGACTTGAGATTCAATAAAGATGTTTTAATGCAGTAAAACTGAAATGGAAACCCTGACTGTTTCAGCATAGACATAATTAAGTGATAGGGAGAAACGGCAGGCTCATTTGGTAAATTCCTTGTTGATCCCATGGTATCAATCTTTTACCACTCACATGGAAACAGTTCTAGACCCACTTTCCAAGTTTCTTGTCTGCTGGATGATGATTTGTTTAGGGCCTGTGGTTGAATACCTCCCTTAAATGGCAAATAAATGATGCTCACGGTCTTAATGATGACAGATTAATATTGTGAGTAATCATACAGGATATAAATGGTGGTTTTGCTATCTGAAGCCATCTGCTAGTAGTAGGTGATGTTTATTGTTTCTTAACAGTTATATTTGATACTGTGAGAAATGTTAAAAGGTATCTGCTTAGCGCTGCTGCACAGTTGCTACATGGACGAGCTCTTATAGCGCCGCCTCAAAGCACAGCAGTTAACACTGACCAGATTGGTATTCGCCATGTCAAAAGGCTACTCCTTGCAAGGCCGGGCGCTGCACTTCCCTTCTTGTAGCTCTTCAAGCAAAATCTGTTTTGGTTTACTCTGGCAGTCAGGCTTGATGTCATGCTTCAGGTATGGGACAATGGCAGAGATCAAAGAGAAGAGGGTCGTTTTCCCTCCCTTCAGCAGGAGGAACATCCCATGCTCATAATCAGTTCAGTGCATTATGACTGAAACTCAAAGCGTGCATGACCTCATCACGTTGGCCTCTCAGTAAGCTCGAGACATTCTGCAGTCTTGCATTGTGAGGGCCCTTTAGTCCGGTGGCAGCATGCCCTGCATCATTACGGTTTGGGAAATAACAGGTTGTGTTATTGCAATGACATTCAGCAGATAAGATAAGAGCAGGGAACTGGGGCATACACACACAGTCTGCAGGAGCTTTTATAGCTCAAAGGCCAATATTTGAGTGGCTCTGCTCCAGAGAACTGTGGCTTGGTATTTTAACACCTGTAATAATTAACTAATAAACTACCAGCCAAGTGTCTTGCTTGCCTCTCAAGGTCAATCCCATAAAACTGCAAAAGGCCCTCTCCGTTTTATGGGACAACACTTTGCAAGTTAGGAATCACCTCGGTGCTGCACTTTGTCACAAAATCTAATTTTCAGTCATTTCAAAAATTGGTTATAAAAAATGGCAGAATTCCTGTCTGTGCAATGTTTGTCTGTTGCAGTGAAACAGACTCATAAAGATGTGTATGTAGCATAATCTGCAGCTGCTTGCAAAACCCAACTGATAGATTTTACAGTTATCACGGTACTTTTGTACTCTGATCTCTTGATGATGTTACACGCGTGCAGTTTAGGAGGCCAGTAGTTGAAAGTTGGGAAGCTGCTCATCAAAGGAAGAGCTGACATACGGATAGAGAGTAGTAAAGTTGTTGGTGATATTGCATCACACATTATCACTCACTTTTAAAGTGATTAGTTAGATTATCTAGAAAATCCTGCAGTGGCTTTTAATATGTTGCATCATATACATCAGAGGGTCCATGTGTAGTCACATGAAGTGTAGATGTTGAGATATATCTTTTAACAAGGCTGCGCTATGTAAGATCATCTTACTTAAAGGCATATTATAAATGGCAAAGTGTCAGAGAGATACAAAGAGGTATTAAATATAATGTTGTGTAAGATGTTGACTTTATTGTGCTTGAAGTACAATCATTCTGTGTCAAATTTGTAACTGTGGGCTATAACTTTCAAATGGCTTAACACTGTTATGAGGCAGAACTGTTTTTGTGTCTCTAGAGACATCAAATGGAGGAAGGTATTAACAGTAAACTCCCACTCATAGATGTGGTTACAACCAACAGTAAATTCACACATGCAAACTTGAGTCATACATGAGAAGTCATCTGAAAACTATTACAGAAATGGATTCATCAATGCTTGAACTATTGGGAAGAGATGAGCTAAGCTTGAGTCACCTAACAGATTTACTAGTCTGATAATGTCATCACAGATTCGTATGGAAACACGTGGAAATCTGGATTTGTGAAAAGAAAACTGTACACAGTCATAAGTCGTAAGACTTGCTGCATGATTACTTATAGTCTAAACAAAAAGGTTCTTTGGACATAATTTTGTTCCCCGGAGGAATAAGTTGCACAAACATTAATATCAATGATTGATTTGAGGAGAAAATTGAGAAAATCTGTGTGGGTTGAGATTAAATAAACACCCCGCATTAAAGGCAAAGCCTGCGCAGTAATCTCTGATAACATTCCTGAGCGATGGGATAGACCTCGCCTGCTGCAGAGTTTGAAACACTTATTTTCAGTTGCCTTGGATGACTTTTTTTAACCTTTTTTGAAAACAGGTGTTATAATTTTAATGGATTTTTAATGTTTCAACACACTGATTATTTTCTTTTTTAGTAGAGGCTAGACTTGAACACAGGTTTGTTTTTCCTGTATCAGATAACTGTACAGTAATGATGTAGTGAATGGTTTGAACTTTAAGAGCTGTATGTGTTTGTCTTATGATTGAAGGTGAATTCAAGATTTCCATATCTTGCATGTGATAGTGTTCCAGGAAACGGTCGATAGGTTCATCAATAAATAGTGATAACTTGTTGGAAGCGGGACCTCTGTGGTAGTATTCATGGAGATCAGCTAAAAGCAGCGATAATGTGATGGTTCCTGTTGCTCTCTGCCCTGTTTATGTGACATCTCCTCACTAACCGTTACGAGAGCCTTTAGGATAATTGAGTTTAGGTATCATGAGGCTGAGGTCTTGTGAACCCAGGGGGAGCCGGTCTGTGACTTTCCAGCGTCCAGATGAGCCGGAGGAGGGAGGGAGGGCGCCTACACGTGCCAGCCAGCTCTGCGGTATCTCGCCACTCTTATCAGCTTCCTGCGATCACAGCGTGGCAGCTCTGAAATCAGCGGTGCCCCGTTCTGCTCTGCCAGCAACAGCTGCCTTATCATTGGTCCAAAACAAATGAGTTTATCACAACCTACAAAAAAAAAAAAAATTCTGGATGTGCACGGAAGAAGGTCAAGCGTAGCGCTAAAACTAACTGGTTTTGCTTCTGTGTGGATCCTATCTGGTGGATACTGTCACTCTAGAGCTGGTTTGGGTTTGGGGTAGCCTTCCTCTTCAACATGTAGGACTGTGGAATGTTAAGTTTCCCACTTACACTCATTTAGTATGCTCCGAGTGTAGCATCAATTCAATAGCAGTGCGTGTGTGTGTGTGTGTGTGTCGACGGAGTGTCCGTAATTCCATCTCTGCATCTTTTTTGCTTTGGCCCAATCCCTCCCCCCCCTCCCGCCCCCCCACACCCCCAAATGGCCAAGTGAGCGACAGATCAGTGGGGGGTGGATTCTGTGTGTGGGAACAATTGAGCACCCCCTTTTTAGGCCAGCCTGCCACCCCCCCCCCCCTCCCCTCTCTCCCTCCCTCCCACTCCTCCTCACCACATTCCACACCGGACCACCAAGACCCGCACACAGGGAGCCCCGGAGCTGGGAACACACGGCAACAAAGAGAGAGCTGGAGGGACTGACTGAGGCATGCAGAGAAAGAGAGGGGGGATTTGACTGACAGGAAAGAGTTTTGTACCAGAGCGAGTTGAACTGAATATCCAGGAGAAATGGTGGGCCAGAGTTAGTGACTGTGTGTGTGTGTGAGTGTGTGTATGTGTGACACAGGCTTAGGGAATTTGGGGAGGTAAGTGGATGCATGCGTGCACTGTGACTCATCTTGGCTCAGCCATACAAGCATGTACATACAGCCTGCTCCCCTCGGTAATAACCCCTGAGAGTTACACGTGTCCGTCCAACACAATATAAGGTTTTTAACAACAGTTATAACCTCAGAGTACATTTTTGTGGGTCTTTGTCTGATGCAAACTGTGAGAAATCCCAATCTGGCTTTGTGGTTTTCCGTACATTGAGTAGAGGAGAGTGCCCCCCCCCCACCTCAAACTCCTTGTTAACACGTCCTGTTTGCACACTTTTAAGTCCCCCTACTCTGTCCCGACTGACATATCAGTTCATTTTCTTCTCCCCCCGCTCCCTCTTTAGTAGCTCCTCTGGGAGGTTTTGTTTCATTCTTAGCCTTTCCTTTTTTCTTCATCCCTGGGTGATTTCCTCTTGTTTTCGCCATCAGCAGTGGTCTACTGGTATTTCCCTGGCCCGCTGCATTCAGCCCACCTAGCTCCCTTGTGTCCACTTTTTCATGTTTGTCAAATTTTCAGGTGTCTACATGACGAACAAGCCAAAACTAGAACAGGCCTCTTGTTAACACACATCTCCCCGTAGCTTTGATATGACTTCTGAATGTTATGGAGACACCAGGAACACGTTTTCACCTCTGATACCAAGTGCAGAAGAGTATTTGGATACACTGATTTTGTATAAAATAAAAAGATGCATACAACATGAAAATATTTAAAAGCACTGGATGAGGTAACTTATCAAAACAGTAGAGTTGAGGATGTTTCTTCCCTGAATCAGATCATTAGTCTTTCTCTTTGGTATCTACTTAAACATTTGAGGTCAATATGGGCTTAATCAGATAAGCGCATCCCTGTTCAGTATAAGAGAGAGTTGTTTTATCACAGCCACTCCTACGCCTCCCATGCCGAGGCTTTAATCACCTCTCCCCCTCCCCGTCGTTAGACTTCTCTGGTCGCTGAAGTCCTTTTATGCAACCGGTGCTCGGTGGTGTAATTTTTTTTTTTTTTTGTTCCTCTGATATTCGAGCCACCGTGCGTCTCCTTTTGTGTTGATCACCTCACTGCTGGTGTCACTCAGCCAGCTGTGAGGAGTGTGGCGAAGGGCCGCAGGCTCTGATCCCAAACTGCAGGGGTGGGGGGGGGGGGGTGTGTGAACCCCCTCGTCCGACACAAGGAGACTCCACTCACTCAACTGAAGTCATCGCACCGCTGTGATGCCAGAGAAGTGAGTGCGGTTATGATGTAGGTGTAACTCAACCAAGGTTAATTGATTTCCTATGAAGCCGCAGCGGGCTTGATGTCCGTGTTGATAGTCATGATCATAATTAGGATTTGTGCGACGCGCCAGAGGCCCGTGTGGTTAGGGAGAGCGGTGAGGGAACCAAGCCAGGGACTGGCCTGGGTGTTTGGGCTGAAACCCCAGTGCTGGGTGCAGGCCAGATGCGCTGTAATCCCTGCTAATTACTCCCAAGGCCTACATCAAGACTCCCACTGACGGGGCAGTCACTCACACTTAGCTCACTTTTCCAAACTGCAGTTAGCTTAATAGGTTTCCTAATATTTACCTAATCCCTCTGTGTGCTGCTCACTCTTGGATTTATTTTAATATAAATTATATTGTTTAAGAGTTTCTTTATTTTTCAAAAGTCCTTTCTTCGGTCAAACAGAAAAGCAATAGGCAGGTCTTTGGCCGTCTCACGTAGCTCTGTGAAGTTGACGAGTTGATGCCTTGTGTTAAAAGCAGGCTATCGAAATTTAAAAGATGAAGAAAACAATGGCAGACGTCTCGCTGGCTGACGGCCTATAAGCGAGGGAGGAAAAAAAACACACACACACACACACACACACATGAAAGCAGCAAATACTTTGTTAAATGATGGCTCCAAAGCTGCAAATCATTTGGTCAGTGTGTTCTGAGGGTGGTTTTTGCTGGCAGAAAAATTAGTCGTTATGTGGGAATGCGAGTCGACCCGCCAAGGGTTGAAATATTGTACATCATCGGAATGGCAAGTAGCTATGATTCATGGTCACATTCAGTACATATCATCAGGAATGGACTGAGCCATCCATGACTGAGGCCCATTAAACCATTGTGCCGTAGACTTTCTGGTCTCTTTTGACAGTCCGCGATGAGTGGTTCTCTTCCCACCGCCTACGCCGGTGTCCAGTTTCGTAAGGCCCGACAGGTATATCAGAATCTTTGTTGCCCTTTTGTAGCTTTGAGCTTCCAGAAACTTGATCTTGTACCTGACCTCATTCTGCCTGGGGGGCTTCACCGGGCCCCGTCCTGCTCTCAACATCTGGTGGACTTCAGCTGCTTTTGGATGTCTGTTATAAACATTGTCAAAGAGCTCCCTGTCCTTAAGAGGGGTTCGCTGGCTTTTACTGGCAAAGATGAAATGTATTGTTTGTGTGTCAAATCTTTTAAAAGCTCTCATATGTTTCAACAAAGTTAGATTTTTTGAATTCTTTTTTGGTGGAGCCGGAGGGAGGGGTGTCACGATTTGTTATGTGGAACTTGAACACAAAAATGCATACGACCGGCCCACAAAGACGTGTTTTTTAAAGGTAAAGCCCCCTCGGATAGTCTAGTACGTGGCTCTCGAGCACTACAAGCACGTCTTAAAGAGGACTTATTAGTAAACTCAAACAGTAGTCCATTTCTCTGACAGCGCAACAGTGTTTGCGTAGGGTCCCATGGTAAAGCACTTGGCCTTAAGTAGAGTGTTTTTCATCTTCTGCTTTAAAGTCTGTTTTCATTTGTGTGCCATGAGTCAGTGGAAAGACGGAGGGGCTGGTGTAGAGGGACAAGCCAGGAAGGTCTTTTGTGTCTTTTTTTTTTTTTTTTTTTTGTCTTTCTTCTTCTCCTCTTCCCCTTGTGATAATCACGCTGTGCTGTAACATGTCCTCTCCGTTTGTCTGCAAAACCTCTGCCTGTCTCTGCAAATCTTAAACATAACACAGTCTCGCACTCTCTTTCATTCACTCGCACGCACACACACACACACACACACACATAAGCACGCACGCGCCCGGCTAAAGCGTCAAGGTGGAATCTGTAGTAAAAAAGCAGCAGATCAAACACTGCAACTCTGCGGCTCATCAAAAGGCACGTAACTAAAAGAAAGATGTGGAAAGGGTGAAAGATTAGACTAGTTGTTAACGTGAATCATTGCCTCCAGCTCCCCCTGATAGATGGTGCCGTTTTTTTTAAAGAAAAGATTCCCAGTGGAGTGATGGTAGGAAGGAGATGTTTTTTTTTCCTTTTGTGTTTGAATTAAGGCTGGCCGATATATGGATGGTATATCAATATCATGATATGGCAGAAGTGTCTTTTTCCCTGGTTTTAAAGGCTACATTACAGTAAAGTGATGTAATTTTCTAAACTTACCAGACTGTTGTAGCTGTTCTATTATTTGCTTTTACCCATTAAGTCGTTATACCCACATTACTGATGATTACTTATCAAAAATCTCATTGTGTAAATATTTTGTGAAAGCACGAATACTCAATCCTACAATATTGTGGCAATATTGAGGTCAATATATGGTGATATTTGATTGAGTCCATCTCGCCCAGCCTTAGTATAAATCTGTAGTCCATACGTTACCTACTTGACATAGGCACTCATGTCAAAACCATCTGGGTGGATGGAGAGAGAGGGTTGCGCCGGTCTGAATGGCAGTCAAGCCAATCACCAGTGGTTGCTGTATTTACCAGATGGAAGTTAAACAAGTTGCAAAAACATTTGTGTGGAGCACGCTATGAAACTGGCCAAATTCAATCTCGCCCCGAAACAAACCTCCTGTTTGAAGTACGAATTCCCCATAACTGTGTTAACATGAATCATGGTCTCCAGCTCCCTCTTAGTTAGAGACAGAGCCCGCCGAAGTGTTGAGAGTTTGACCTTTCGTTTATATGATCTCATCTCTTCGCCGCTATGTTGTGTATGTGTTTCTTGACCTCTGGCAGACCTCCGTGCTGCTTTTGGGCCAAATTTTTGCTGTGATAGGTTTTCCTGCTATAAAAACTAAGTTGTGTTATGTTTAAAAATGGCCAATGGCATTTTTTTTTTTTTTGACCAATTAACATAGCAGCAGATTTACTTGTCTAGATTAATGACCTCTAAGTCCTTTTCTCCTTCTTTAATTCTCACTTGTCTGCTCAGCTTCGAGGTTCGCTGTGATGCTTTTTAAATCTCTACACACTAGTTATTTTGCCTTCATTATTTAGGTGTGAGGTAGAGCTCTCTGGGTTTTAATTGCTAACACCTGAACTTTGAATCAGCAGCTTCCAACTCTCTTGTAAATTTCCACTCTGATATCAGGAAACTTTATGGCAATAATTTCATGCCAAATACACAGTCGGTAAGGTCAGAGAATCAAATATTTCTTATCAAGTGTTAAACAGGTGGACTGTCCGAGAACAGCCCCCGAACGGTGGTTGGCATTTGGTCTCTGACTTTTTAAACGCACTCGGGGAAGTGCAGGAGCGAGTTGAAACCCTGACAAAGCAGTGACCTGGGAAGTGGTGTAGGCAGGGAGCTTTTGTGTGGGGAGACAAAGCCGGAGATGCAGGGCCGGGACGGGAGAGGGAAACAGACAGAGCGAGAGGCCAGGGCAATGTTGTGGAATCTCCCCAGGGGCTTCTGGGTAAATGTTCATGGATGACAGCGTTTTGGAATGTTCACAAATGGAGAGTTTTAATTGGCCAGAGGCCCTGACTGGTTTAGTAATCAGAAATGGACTCCGGTGGCAGAGGGCTCCGATTTATGGATCCCAGTGTGTGCTTTGTTTGTGAGATTGTGCGGTCTTTAGAAAAAAAATAACTCAAAAACGTGGAAGATTTTGCACAGATGAACATATTAATGTGACAAATTGTGGGTCTGAATGAGAAATAGACTGTGTCAAGAGTTTTTCTGTGGCTGCAAAGTGCTTCTTTGTAAAAAAAGCAGCAGATGAGACATGGAGATTGTAGTGAGTTGTGCTCTGCCTTGTGCTGTGCACAAGCAGGCATGCCTTTCTTCCTCATCATAGTCATGCCATGTGACAAGCAAATTTTGGCAGTTTGGTGTTTTGACAGCTGCCTTGTGGAAGAGATTTTAATTCCTGATTTATTTAAGGAAACATCATTTTACACTGACATTATCCAAAGCCCTGTGGCTGGCGGCGTAGCTGAAAATATTCACTCCAGAGAGTACTCCACTAAACCAAAACTTCCTGCCTCATAAATGGATGGTGAGCATTGTTCTAAGTGGAGTAAATCTCTCATGTCACAAGCGGTGCGAGTGTTTCCTGAGCTTGGCACTAGCGAGACGCTTCCTCCCAGTAGTAGATCCTGTTATTTATGGACGTTACTGATGGTCTGTGCGATTGTTCTTTTGCATTAACCTCTAACACCTCGGGTTAAAGCTGAATCACAGGTCAATTCAACATTATTGTCTCGACTCGTTATGCGAGGGATCGCTGCTTTTTCACGTCAGCTGACATCATGCCAAGTGACAAACATGATAAATACTACATGACGCAAAGTCAGATGCATCCTGGTGTCATGTCTTTATTAGATTAGATTTAGGTTAGAGTCGACTTTGTCCTTGCACACAGAGGCATTGTAACTATGATTTGTACAGTATAGAGAAAACTAACAAGTCATATGACTGTTGTATGAAGTATAGATTCCTGCATACGCCCATTATACAGTTCAGCCTTTATTTTACAGTACTCTGTCGCTCTCTAACACTACATTGTTATGCATAATGTCAACATGTGCTCGATCTATGTAGCTACAATAATTACATATATTCTTTCTTCTATATTTAAATCTGCTTTAGATGAATATGATCATTTCATAACTAGAAAATCTACAGATACAGCATATATACACTATGAATCTGGAGACAAACGCTTATTCTTTATTTTGGCAAACATACAGACGTTTAGGTCGCAATTTCAAACAATTCCTATAAAAGATTTTACTACCTAACTTTAAATGTTAAAAGCCATCGCCCTCTTCACGGTTCCATCCTTTATAGGTTATGGGCTAGTTATGGCAGTAGTGTAATGTCTGAGTCATGGGACGGCTGGAGCCTCGCTCTAAAAGCGGTTTCTCACTCCATGCGAGTGTCAGCAGATCTCCAGTATGTGTAGCGGAATATCCCGGCCTTATGAAAGGAGATAGCTTATGTAGATCATCAACATTTCAATGTCCTTCATCCCAACTGTAAATAAAACCCTCTTCAAACATTCACCATCACAACTTCAACTGTACTTCCTGTCCTTTTTGGACAGCTTTGTGGTCCAGTTATGCTCAAGAGATACTGAGCGGCGGTTAAGTGAAACACTTCACATTAAAGGAAAGTAATGGACCAGGTTTGGCATCGCTACCCACCATTTTGTTCAGACACTTCAATCAGATACAGAAGTCCCCCTGCCAGCAAATTCAAGCTCTTTTAAACTTTCCTTATGAACTGAGAGCTGAAAATCATTATTGGTTTAGCCAAAACTGCTATAAACTTGTCATTACTCTATTTTTGTAAGAGACTGAAGTGCAGAAACAGAGTAGGTGGAAGTATCGCCCTGCCCTGATTATCTCCATATGAACAGCCCGGTCTCTAATAATGGTTTCCGCTTACAGCATAATGTTATTGAACATTTTCTCCCTTTGCGGTGATTCAGTCATAGCTCTGAATACACCCATGCACTCAGGATATTAGTGTGTAAGATAGATGTATGTGGACGGCTGTCACATTTAGTTTGGCTTTTAAAATTGAATTGAAATAGTTCTTGCATTGTGCTTTTTTTTATTTTATTTTACAGTTTCACATACGAGGCCCTATTACGCTTTCTGAAAACTATTCGGTCTGGACTCCACATATAAAGTCGTTGCAACAGTTTTTTTTTGATTTACAGTACTTTAACTATTGTCATCACCTAGTATGATCATGCATTTTATTTGTATTTTACTGTGAAATAACATTTCAATCATTGGGGCAATTCCACACAATGTAGTATAACTTTAATTTAATCTTATTTGACTGGAGACTGGACAGAACGTTTAAATGTGTTGTTGAAGCTCTCCTCGTGAAATCTGAAAGGTTACTATTAGTGCGTCAGGGTTACGGTTATGCCGTCCTCAGGACATCCCTGGTTTGGCTGCTGAGAAAAGAACTGGGGAAAAACTGGATGGGGAGGGAAAATGAACAAGACACACTCCCCCCCCCTCCTTCAGCTACTATTGGCATCAAGCCCTTGAGCCAAGAGTCTGCGGTTGTGCTGAGCAGCAGCCCGGCGTGAATGTGTGGATGTTTGTAACCTTCCCTCCCCCTGCAGCTACTCCTCCAGGTTGTAAATAAGACTGAGCTCTCCGTCCGTTCGCCTCGTTAAAGGATTTCTTGTAATACGCCGGGAAATATCATGTTGTACCTTTTAGCTCTTTTCCTTAACAGCACTGTGAAAGTATGAGGTATAAACGGGACACTAGTGGCTCAGATATGTGCTTCACTTTATACTTTGGCTTTTGCACGTTTTTATTTTTACGGCTCTAGACTGATCTCACGAGGGAGATTCCCCCCGCTGAACGCTGCACAATTACGGAGCCTTGAAAACATTTACTCTATTTTTTTATATATAAGTTGGTTTAATTTCAAAATGACACATCCAACGTTTGAACTGAATACTGCCTTTCCAAGTTTTTTAGTGAAAGCTCATAAAAGTAAAGCATTCAGAGACTTTTGCTTTCATATCAGTGATTTATTTTTATTTCCTTCTTTATTGAAGACAGAATTATCTGAATTGTTTGAAACATTGAATTACTGACTGGGGAACTAATTGGAAAATCTTTTCCAAAATGGATAAATGGCATTTTTAAATGAGTAATGGCTGAAAGAATTCACTTTTTAAGTCAAGATATAGACCACAATTGTAGGGTTCTCATAGATGAAAGAGGAGTGGAGACAAAAAGAAAGGGGTGATTTGACAACATGCTGAAACAGGAAGGAATTTAAGAAGGGAAAAGACTCAGAACAAGCAATTGCTATGATTTTGGAAATGAAATATGCAACTGTTTACAGCCTTTTTTTTTTTTTTTTTTTAATCTCTCCTTTCAACTGGAGCCCTTTTACATATTCCTACGCCTATCACACACGTCACGCTTATGAGTTAAACTTAACACCTTAAAAAGCAACAACGGGGGGACTCCTCAAAAGACCACAGGTTGAGCTCATGTGATTGTGCATGACAGGATGTGGAGCAGAACAGAAAGCTACTCAACAAATGGCACCAGTCCCCCCCCCTCCTCCCTCCTCCTCCCTCCTCCTCCTCCTCCTCCTCCCTCTCCAGGATAATTACACCGTAGACAGGGGTGAGGAGCAAGAGGAGAATGTTATGGCTGCAGGGCGTGCAAATTTACAACAGTCTCGGTGAGTAATGCTCCGCAGACTGGCAGCTCCTCTCCTTTACATGTTATAGCAAGGAGCATAATACGCCAATTAATAGTCAGCCTTTTGTATTCATAAGTGTTTTCTCTTTACACCACCGCTCGGCGCGTTTCATACACAGCGCTCGTCTCGCAGTCCGACTCGAGATGCGTTCACACGATTGTCATTTGTTTTGAAATGAAATCGCCCCGGTATCGTATGTCCATCATCATCACACCCACTGCCTCAAATGACCTGCTTTCTCCCCCCCCCGGGCTTGAATTAGTATGTACATAAGCTATGAGCAGCTTACAGTTCATTTAATTATTTACAAATGTTGATGGCTGTGTGAACGCTCAGAGGTTTTGGTTCAGTCACAGACCACCAGGCTCCAATTAGTGACAGAAGTCTGTGGATGGTTTGCGACATGTGGTACCCCGTGGCTTCCTTCACGTCTCTCTTGGCAGTCTTTAGTGATGTTCTGAGTTCAGGAGGGTACGGAAATAATCCTTGAGGGACTTTTATGACTTGAGATCGGGGTGTATGACCGTCGAGCTTTTCTATTTATATTTTTTGCACATGTTTGCGACTTTTATGGCTCTGAATTGCCTGTATGTTTTTTTTGTGTGTGTGTGGGAATGTATGGTGGTGGTGTTATTATTGGAGTGATTGGGGTTTGGTGGTGGTGGTGGTGGTGGTGGGGGAGGTGGGGGGGGGCTGTGAGTTACTGTGTGTGGTGGATGTGCTGGCTGGCGGACAGGGAGGGTCAGAGGACAGGACCTCTCTCAGAGGAGTGGCTGTTAACCCCTGACCTCGCTGGTTAAGCCTGCAGGGTGGTGGCAGTCGAGGTGGAGGGCGCGCAGGGAGGTGGTGGTAGTGGTGGTGGTGGTGTTGGGGGGGGGGGCACCCTGAGGTCCGTCTGGTTCAGGGGCACATGATGGCAGGCAGAGGGGGCGGTGAGGTGTCTAATCTGGTTTTTGTCTGTGAGGCGTTTTCACCTCCCCCACCATCCTTCCTCTGAGAACAGTTTGAGAGGCAGGACAATGTCAAAGGGAAGTGACTTATTTTATGAGCCATTTAAAGGGGATGGTGGTCTCCCCACAAAGGAGAAGCAGAGAAGCGAGCGGAGTGTTGATGAATGCCACGACACACATTCACATGTTTGTTTACAAGATGCCGCTCTCTTGTTTTGACCACCATAAATGGCAGTTTTCCTCTCCGGAGTGACACTCGAACAATGTTCTGCCTCTGTGTCTTATTACATCTTAAAGCACTCGAGAAGCTGACGGCTTGAGAGGCCCCTAAAAGGAACTCCATAAGGCAACAGAGAGCCAGGTCACCCATCATCACACAAAGACTATTCATGCTCGTGACTGTAGAGAGACGACGCACCCAGCTCGATTGTGAAACAGCGAGGCCCGAAACATGTCACACAAAGTCCAGCGTGATGTTGATTTTTATAGGATCTAACTCTTCTTTTTAACTTCGTAACTCTCTTGTGCTCCGGCTTCGGTACGTGCCATTTTTCTCCCAGTGGTTTGAGAAATTGGCTGCCAAAATGTTTTCACAAAGTATGCATTAGCTAAGAATCTTCAGTTTTCAGAGACTTAATCCTTTGGGCTAACAATGTGACATTTGTACAGACATTCCTGTGAAATATTGACCATCTCACTTTTATTTGTGTACTTTGGTAACTAGGGCTATTTTCCACGTGGATATAGCCCCTTTTGATTGTACGGGCTGTGCTGCGGGCAAGCAGGGGGCCCTGCTGGAGGAGAGACTGGAGGGCTGTTTCACCTAAAAGTTCAGTGTGTGTGTGTGTGTGTGTGTGTGTGTGTGTGTGTGTGTGTGCTCCCTGTACCTCCAATCATGCTGGTACAAAGAGCCATGTGTTGAGCAGTGATGTGATGTGTGAATATGTTTAGGTTGGGGCTGCCAACTGTGCCTGGGTGTGTGTGTGCGCGTATGTGCATGTGTGTATAGTGTGGGGGTGGGGGGTGGGGGGGTCTGGTGGAACGGGTGAGGGTTGGAGGGAGAGAGATGAGTTTGGAGAGAGGACTGTGAGAGAAGCAGTGACTTGAGGATTATTTGGACTTGATCCCAGACAGAGGGGTCCAGTTTATGGCGCCAGGGTGCATCCCTCCCTCTAGTGCCCTGTTTAGATGATTGTATCACTGAGTCACATCTGACCCTACACTTAGATTTTTTTTTTTTTTTTTGAACATTTTAGCTACTATGCTTGACATGCAGGGAACTCTTCTAAAAATATTTTGCTCCGTTACTTTCAGTGAAATGCCCAGTACGCTGAGGCTAGTTGTATCTGCTTTAATAGCTCTACCAGTTCACTTCAGACTCTTGAAGCTGTAGGAAACTTGATCTAGAAACCAGATTTTTTTTTTCTCCTCCTCCATATAGAGGTATACATGTGTAAAATAACAAAAAAAGTCACTAGTTATGTCTCGCTTCTCCAACGGAAGGAAAAGGGTGTTTCTATTACATCCACAGAAATACTAAAACAACCTCACCGTTGTCACAGAGAAACAAATCCACATGGCTCAGGTTGTCATGGTGATACATTAAACATGGCAACCAGCGGTGAAGATAACAGAAAAACCCCACAGTGGTATGTTGTGAGATCAGGCCAGAGGAACTGTAACAAGCCAAACAGCAGAGAGTAAAGTACCGCAGGGCTACCTCTTCATGTTCAACCCGACGACAAACAGAAATGAAAGTTTGTTTTGATGATGATGATACTGACGGAGTAGGAATAAAACTGAGAAGCGGCATCGGCTTTAGTTATCAAATCCGTTCAGCTCAACGAACGACATAACAAGCCTTGTTGTTTAGATATTATAAGCCTCAGGTATGTTTTCCCTTTGCTCTGTTGTCACTTGTTGCTTTGATTTTTATTTAATAGTGAATTTTATGTCTGTGACAAAACGACTCACAATT
This sequence comes from Thunnus thynnus, assembly GCF_963924715.1. Classification (NCBI taxonomy): domain Eukaryota; kingdom Metazoa; phylum Chordata; class Actinopteri; order Scombriformes; family Scombridae; genus Thunnus; species Thunnus thynnus. The sequence continues at coordinate 8,869,008 of NC_089525.1, read as the reverse complement.
GATCAGAAACATGTATAATAATCAGGGAATAAACAATCAAAAAACTAAAGAAACAGCAAGAAGCGGTTAACTGGTATGATAACATTAGAGTGGATGTCAAGTTTACATAAAACATTTACGCATTTCTACGTTTCACATGTAAAGAACAGGTGCATTACGCACAGTTGAGAACGTGAAAAGCGGAGCCGCCGTTATCACTTTAGGCTAAATTTATGTCGTTGAGACGTTCAAAGAGTCTTTCAGAAAACGCAGCATACCATTACAAGTCATTGAAAGCTCCAGTCCATGTATGACATGCAAGTAGCAAGAACCTGTGCAGACACACAGGCCTCGAGTCAGTGAGCGCGAGCTGGTGGGGAAAACTAAACAGGCCGTTGGTGCCTGCATGCACTGAAAGGATCTCTGTGTTCTCCCGAATTCCAACAGCCACGTTTAAAACAAAACATTATTGCAGCTGCAACTTTGCATTCGTCCTCCCCTGACCCTCCCTTTAATTGGATGTTAAACTCACTTTTGACAAAGTTGGCAGTTACTCTCGTATCAAACGCAGTATTTACATCTTGAATAAAGGTTCTGATGTGAAAGCTCCGAATAGGTTTTTTTTGACTCAGTCCGCTGCCATGTTCACAATTCTGCAGACCAGTTTTGAAAATGTTATAATGTTAAAGGTTGTCTGTCTAGACTAGCGTTTTCAGAACATTTCACAATCTACATTGAAATTCCAAAACAACAGAAAAACACTTCACATCTCTCTTGTGAGAGACACTTAAGCCTGCAGCTCTTCACTGTTTCCAGCAAGTGGATTTATGTTGTTTGGTTACTGAGCAAATGGCGAATAAAAGCGAGCATCACCACTTCAGAAATGGATCACATGATCAGTCAGATGCCTGAGGTCACATGGCAGTCATACATATGCATGTTTAAAAAGGTGCTTCCCCCCCGTTCATGATACAACAGTGAAAAAAAGACTGGTGCTTTCCTGTGTTATTTCAAATGTCATTTCTCTTCAGTTGTTGAAATGCTTTTTAGATTAACTGCATCTATGTGCACATGGCTGGATTCTGTCTTCTTACCTGCAAAGTGGGTGAAGAGCTAATCCTCTTCCTCTTCAAAGTCTGTGTTTTAGAGGGACATGGCACTCTTGGAAAGCTTCAGCTCTGAACTATCAATCAGGACAGCGGAGTGCCAGGATAAGAGCAAGGCTCTGTAAAGTGGCGAGCTAAAGACCGCTCTGAGCTGAGTGTTGCAATTAATCCACTTAAGTGCAGTTAAGGGGGTTTTCACACCCAAGGTGCGTTTGATTTTGTGAGGGGTGAAGTTGTTACTTAACAATCTTAAGGTTTTATTTCAAAGAAAAGCAAGGATTAACAGTTGATGAAACAAGGAAAATGTCCATTAAAGTTGGTCAGTTGGTTAATTTAATAGTAACACCACAGATGTTGACAAAGCCTCTCTGTAGGTGCACAAAAGTTTATTGTAGAAATTGAATGACTTTTAGAGGCTTTACGTATGTTGCAGTTTGTGTTGTTTTATGAGAAATCATCCCGCAGAGCAGAGCAGATTTGTATTCTGACAGGCCACTGACTGGATGTATACTGTAGCGGTGTGTGACTCGTGATCACAATCTCACACGGTGTATAATAGTGTATTCTCCTCGTCTTCTTCCAGGAGCCCCCCTGAAAGTGTGTCCGCAGGGTTTCTCCTGCTGCACCGTGGAGATGGAGGAGAAGCTGAGCCAGCAGAGCCACTCGGAGATCAAAGCTCCCGTCTCCAAGCTTAGCACCAACCTACAATCCATCTTCAGACAGAGGCACGACCACTTTGACAGTAAGCAAACACACTTACACAAACAAACACACACATGCACACCAGCCACCTTTCAGTCTACATTCTGCTGCTGGCCACAGTGTTCTCCGTTGCAGCAGCAGCAACAGCAGCAGCAGCAGCAGCAGCACTTGTGCCGCATGATTTTTGACGGACGCTTCCACCTGCCAGTGCACTGCCCCGAACGGAGACAGTCAGTCTGTGTCCGTTGGCCCGTCCACCTGTTTCTCAACGTCTCAGCTCCCTGCCTCATCGTCCCCCTCCCTCCCACCGCCCAGTCCCTCACCACCCGCTTTCCTTCTCTCTAGAGAGACACACGCGCTTCCAGACGGACCACACACATTTTCAGATCCAGTCTTCTCTGTACTTCCTGTTCCTCTATGTGTGTGTGTGTGTGTGTGTGTGTGTGTGTGTGAGAGAGAGAGAGCACATGTGTGTACGCCTGTAAATATTGGGATCAGGTTTCGGTTGCTGAGGGTGGGAGCGCATGGGAACATGCAACAATGCTGAGTCACCGAGGAAGTGGGGCAGCTTTGAGTACCCTCGGCCACCCAACCATGCCACCACCGCAGCCCTTCTGGAAAGAGGCTTGATGAGGAGAGAGGATGAAGATTTTGCCCCAAGAGACTGAAAAAGAACGTTTTGCTTGTAAATGTTCGGAAGTGTTCTTACGTTGGGTGGAGGGTTATCAGTTATGTACGCGTTGTTATGCATTTGTGTGTACACGTGCGTGTCTGCGCATATGCGGGTCATAGACCCTCAGATCTTATGTGTCTGTGAAAGAGAGCGAGGGATCGCCAGTATCGGGGAACGTGTGTATTGCAGCCAGATGTGAACAGGAATGTGACGTGTCGGAATGCAGTGGCTGCTCGAGCTGTCCCGCCCCTCTTTTTCTCCTCTCTTACTGCCCTTTGTCCCCATCTCATGCCTCACTCAGCCCTCTCCCAAAAACCCCTCTCTATGCCCCTCAGACCCTTCTTTCTCTTTCCATCTCTCTCTTCTCTCTGTCTCGCCGTTGATCACGTTTCACGTTTTTTGTGCTCAGTTCTGTCCTTCACTTTCTTCTTTATCACTTTCTTACATGACTCAACCGGTGCTTTCTATGACTCTTGTTTTAGGGCTGCAACTAACAACTATTTTCATGATCGGCTTTTCATTTCTCAGATATGTTTACTCTTATAAAATGTTGGCAAATAGTGAAAAATGTCTCTCACAAGTTCCCAGAGCTCATGGTGATGTTTTCAAAAGGCTTGTTTTGGACTAGCAGTCCAAAACACAAAGATATTCAGTTTGCTACCATAAAATAAAATGGTAAGAAAACCCAAAAAATACACATTTGAGAAGCTGAAACCAGTGGATTTTGGGCATTTTTGCTTAAAACACAGTTAAACGATTATCAAAATGGTGGCTGATTACTTCTCTGGCAATTGACTAATTGAATAATCATTACCTTAAGGTTTAATTTTTTATCGTGGAATCCCAAAATCTAGGTAGATCATGTTTTTAGCCAGTCAAAATGCCTATTTAAACATGAAGTCTGGCTGCAAAGTTTCCTCAGTTGTCTCTTCAGAATTGCATGTAATCTGACACACTTGTAACATCTTGTAACATCATCTTCAGTAAGTGTTGGAGAGCAGGATCTGTTGCTATATGAAAGAGAGCAAGTATTCCTGGTTGCATAAAGTGAACTTTCTCGTAGCTGCATTTCATTTTGGTGTAATAGGGCTACAGTTGTTGAAGTTATTCATTGTGTGCAGATTTTGTGATGGATGTCTTCCTGCATGATTGTTTAAAGTAATAATCGCCAAATGAGGTAACACAATGATGATTGAGCATATGGCCCACTGATGAAAGCTCTTGCATTTGCGGTATTATGAACTGGGTGTTGGTGGCGACATTACCGGGAAAAATCACAAGCGGAGCACAATTAGTGACACGTTTTTCCATCACCCAGCAGTGGTTGGTCTGGCAGAGAGGGGTAGGCAGAGCTAATGCAACAGACTCGCTCTTCAACTCACTTGGGTGTGAAGCAACATAGTGTTTTTTTTTCCAGTCTCTGCTAGTTTTGACATCACACAGGTGACACTGTTTGGATCTCTGGGAAGTGAGGTCCAAAAACACACCTGCAGTTACCGCTTATTGCCATAGGTGCCGCCAAAGAGAACTAAACCGAGATCTTCAAGATTGTTACTTTAAAGGCATCAAAAAAATCCCCTAATGTTTTACATCTAAAGCATTTTGAAGTGAAAGTCCACGTTTACCCTCTTATATCACACCGCCAAACAGCAAGAAATAGAAGGCATCTTTCTACTGAATGTTATTAGTTTTTTAGGGCATTTTTTCTCTCTAACATGATCATTACAACCAACCAATCATGTAAAAACCTTCACAGCTGTAGGATCATGTAGGTGGCCTACAGGGGGCAGCCCCGGTGTATCCCCCCACCTCATCATTGCCGACAGGATGCTGCTGTCTCTGAACTGTTAGATGTAGGATCTCTTTACAAAGGCCTGCTGTGCTTTCTTCCACCTGCACCATTAGAGACGGCTCTCTCACTGGATACGGTGACTGGCTCAGGTTGCTTTCCTATTATTTCCCGTTGTCACATCGAGACACCCAGAAGCAGGCCATTTCCTGTCGGAGAGAAACAGCAGAGGAATTGCTTATCATCGCATTCGCTGTTACAAAACATGAACAGTAACAACGATGACGTCAGCTCAAGCGCTTGTGAGGAGTGGAGGTGCAGATGTGCATAAACACAGCTGCAAACGTACATGAAGACAGATGCAACAACATGCACCCACACACTAACAAACTCAGGAAGTGGTGTATGTGATTAGGCAGGCTCTCATCATGCGCCTGGAGCTGGGAGTCATGGCCAATTAAGACCAGAGCCAGAAATAGTTCTCCCCTCTCTGTGTCTCCTCACTGTGTGTTTGTCCTGGCCTCAGCCTGTCTGTCCTGTTGCACTGACCCCGTCCAACAGAGCAAGCATATGTCTGGGATTTAAGCACTTGGATTAAGGCCCCTCGCCTCCAGACACACATACACACACACACACACACACACACACACACAACAAGAGACATCCATCCACAGCACTGAAGTCCAACAGCAGGAGGGACAGAATCCCATCCCATAAGAAAGGGGAGAAGAGCAGGGACTAATTGGCACAAATAGGACGCAATTACTGCCTGGGCTGAGATTGGGAGGAGCAGAGTTTATAGGGACACGGGTGGGGGGGGGGAGCTCCTCAGAGGAGGAAGTGGGAGGAGATCGGTCAGCTCCTCTGCTCCTGTGATGGATTGGGCCGAAGATCATCGCTCATAATTTAGGGCTCCTCTGTAACATGTGGGAACAGTGTGACAGGGTGAGAGGAGGGAGGGAGAGAGAGAGAGGGGGAGGAAGGAAAAGACAGATACTTACAGAGGCAGGAGTCGTTCTTCTTCTCCTATACATTTCTCCTACAGCTTACACTCTATCCTGTGTAACCTTTCACCCACATTCTTGCAGACCACTGGCTGAGCGACAGGCGCATTTTTTTAATGGAAAAATCCGGAGGGAGTGCTCAGCTCCTCGGCCTGTTGGCAGACGGCTGCGTGTCATAAACTGTTTTTAATGACAATGCAAGATGCCTGTGTAATGCTGCTCATACTTCAGGCCCTCAGCTCGGGCCAAAGAGCCTCCACACTGCTTCCCCCCCACCCACCCCCCCGCTGCCACTGCTCGCACACACCCACACACACACACACACACACACACACACATATCTCTTTAACCAGTGAATTTGGCCAACTCATTACAGGGCTTATCTGTTTAGCATATAGGCATTACCGCTCTGCTAAACTGTAGAAAGGAAATGGAGAAGTTTTGGGTTGTTCTCCTGCTTCTCGCCTCTTCCTCCTCCTACTCCTCCTCCTCTTCACCTCCTCCGTCTCCTTTCACTGACTTTAAACTTGTGGCTACTATGACATTCCAGGGGTGGGGGTGGACCTTTTGTTTTAATCTCTGTCAATGGAGCGTGGAACTTGGTGCCCTCTCCCCTGGCTTTGTGCATGTGTGTGTATGTGTGTGTGTGCTGGAGGTTGGGGTGTGGTGGTGGTGTGGGGGGGGGATGGCAATGATGGCGGGGAGGTAAATGGAGGGGCTGCAATGTTTCCGGTATCCTTGGTGACACAGTGGGGATTTGGAGTTAAAAAAGCCCTCAACTTAACCCGCCCCAAGCCGCCCTCACCCCTCCCCTTCCTCATTTTTTCTTTTTAGTGTGTCAGTCTGAAGTGGAAGTGACAGCGCTACTTGGGGACTGTGTGTCTGTGTGTGTGTGTGTGTGTGTGTGTCCGCTGGTGGCAGGGAGCGTTTAGTGACTCCCTCTGTGAGAGCATGGGAACTTTACATTTCAAAGCCGAGCAGAGGGCACCCAGAAAAACTGCAGCGGCACAGAAGTTCTGTGCGCATGGGGTAGCGAGGGGGAGACGGAGAGTGGATAAAAAAAAAAAAGAGAGAGAGAGAGATGATTGAAAAGGTGGTGAGTGTATGCTTGCGTGCACGCGAGACTGAAGGTGAAGCATTTTTCAGAGACGCTGTGGAATTCTCATTTTGTTCAGATTAAGAAAGTTGGGGGGTGTTCGTGGGAGAGGGGGGCCTGGATTATTGGGGGTGGGGGAAAGCAGTGAAGGGGGGTGGGGGGGGGGGGGGGGGGGGGGGGGGGGGGGGGGGGGTGATGGACATTCCTCAGGATGAAGTAGGTCATTGTTCCCTGTCTCTACTGAAGAGAGCTCTCTGAAGGAACTGATGAAGTGAAAGCAGAGGAGGGGAGGGAGATGCAGGGCTGGATGGGGGGTACAGGTCCATATACGGGAGGGGAGGGGGGTCGCATTATTCAGTAATCCTATTGAAAATGCCTCTGAAGGACAGTCCAAGAGAAGCCGGGGAGAAAAGGAAAGCGAATGGAATGTGACAACAGAAAAATGCCATTGATGGTGGTCAGTTTGAAGCGGCTTGATGTGGAGAGACGTCTCGGCTGAATGGCAAGTCCACAGAGACGAGGAGCAGCGCCGCTCTCATACTTGGCTGCTCGCTCAGCCTGACACAGATGCTCCGGCTCCACCTTTCACCCCCTCCTGCTTCACTACTCTCATCTAATTTCTAACTGTCCCGCATCCCAGCTCACATTCCTTTGCCTTTCAGCCAAGATTTTCTGCTTAAACTGTTTCAGTTGAGATACTCAAAATGTCAGGACAGGGGCACAGGTGAATAACCATCAGTCTGATTTCAAACGGTGGCAGCAGTTCAGGCATAGTGGGATCAAGTTAAAGTGTTTTATTGTCATATGCACAGTTAAAACAAGTCATAAATAAAGAAGAAGAAGAAAATAAATAATGTCAGGAGAGATAAATGAAAATGAATAAAATATCTGAAGAACTCTGTGTGTGTGTGTGTGTGTGTGTGTGTGTGTGTGTGGAGGAGGAGGACTCCAAATTTCAAGATCTTCAGATATGCTTTTCTTTCTGCAGTATTTCACAGTTATTTACATACACTGTGGTCATGTTGGAATGTGTATATTATAATAACCTGATGGAGACCCAACAATATGTTTGTGTGTTGTTTTGTAAAAGGATACCCATGAAGTGTGAATCTGCTGTACCCAAACAAGTGAAATAAAAAAAACAAAGGACTGATGAAATCAGGCCTGAGTATTTGTAAATGTTCTAAGCAATATGTTAACCATCATACAAATTGAATTTCCTTCCTAACATATCTAAAATAAATCCTTCCCTGTAGACGAGCACTCAAATGTTAACAACGTAAGATTGTTTGTTCTGGCTCTCTGGCAATCTCAGCATTTAGTCATCACACTAAACCTCACCAACCCCTCCCCTCTTCTTCTCTCCGCAGAGTTTTTCCGTGAGCTTTTGAAAAATGCAGAGGTCTCGCTGCACAACATGTTCGTGCGAACATACGGGATGATGTACGTGCAGAACGCAGAGCTGTTCAAGAACTTCTTCGAGGACCTGACGAGGTACTACGTGTCCGGCAGCGCCGCCGTCAACCTGGACTCCATGCTGTCAGAGTTCTGGGCCGACCTCCTGGAGAGGATGTTCCGGCTGGTCAACGTGCAGTACGAATTCAGCGACGCCTACATGGAGTGCGTCAGCCGGCACACGGAGCAGCTGCAGCCCTTCGGCGATGTGCCTCGAAAGCTCCGCATTCAGCTGACACGGGCGTTTGTCGCCGCACGGACCTTCGTGCGTGGCCTGGCGCTCATGCCAGAGGTGGTGAATAAAGTTTCTACGGTAAGTAAGATAGCTTTAAAGCTTTTCTTTGTTTCAAAAGCAGTCAGAGATGATACATCTTTAAATCTACTTCTGGGTACTGAAGTGGTTTCCAAAAGCACAATCCATCCATCCCTCCCTCCTGTGACTTCATATCTTTCTGGGAAAATCTGGCTGCGTTTCCATTACTGTGTGTCTGATAACATAAACCACTCTTGCTGTTCTGGTATGACATGTTTTTCCACTGCACTGAGTGATTAATTGATGATTAGATTATACTGCTTTGTGGTGTTGGCTTATAAAATTAATGGTCATGCTTTTTCAGAGTTTAAGTATGTCTGAGTGAGTGTTTCTCCGCTGTGAACTGTGGTGCAATGATAACAGTCTGCTAACTGCCCTCCGCCTCCTGCAGGTCAGCGCGTCTCCCAGCTGTGTGCGAGCGGCCATGAAGATGTTGTACTGTCCCTACTGCTCAGGCCAAGTGGCCCTGAAGCCCTGCCAGAATTACTGTCTGAATGTGATGCGTGGGTGTCTGGCCAACCAGGCCGACTTAGACACCGAATGGAACAACTTCCTCGGTAAGTGACCGTCATGTGAACAAGAACACCTTCTGCAGCCATTATGAAATTAACCTATAACCATAAAGGCTTAAAGTGTTTGATTTGGCAGCAGGGTATGTTTATATAACTCCCTGCTTTTGTGCTCTTTAAAAGTTTCCGCTCCTACACTCGTATCAACCTTATCTAATCCATCTTTATCTAAACATGCACCCCTCTTTACCTTTGTGGGCATGAAACCAGTGCGACATGTATAACAAAGAAACACAGTGTTTATTGTAAAAAAAAAAAAAAAAAAAAATCATGTACAAACACGTCCCTCATTCTTTAGTAATCTGTATAAGTAAAGCAGAGTGGGAGGGATTGTACAAATTGTACGTGTTGTGGCCCACAGGATGAATGCAGCTCCTGTGTTTAGTAAACACAGCAGCAGATCCGTTTCTTTACGTTTAGGATGGTGTATATGTCCTCTGCTCTCCTCTGTATGTATTATATTTATTCTACGTGACAGACTTATGTGACAAAAACATGTTCCCTGGTTTCTATACCACCATTACATGAGTCTGTCTCTGCCTGCTGACACTGCTCCTGTCTGGTTTCTGCTGCCTCCTCACTGTGCAGCAGCTTCACTCTGCCATAATCTGACGGCTCCTTTCACTCTTTAATAATCTCCCGCTGGCGGGCATGTGCTTCCCCCTAGTGGCAGATGTTTGCAACAGCACCCTCAGTCAGAAGATTTCCCAATGAATCCCTTTCTACAGTGTTTTTAAATGATTATGTTCTGTTTTTCAGATGCCATGCTTAGTCTAGCCGAGAGGCTGGAAGGTCCCTTTAATTTTGAGTCTGTTACGGATCCCATCGATGTGAAGATTTCAGAGGCCATCATGAACATGCAAGAGAACAGCATGCAAGTTTCACAGAAAGTCAGTATCTTTTTCTCTTCTTTTTGACACACTGAAGAAATAAAAAAGATTCAGTTTCACTTACTCTGCTTTCTACTTTATGTTCACCTGTGTCAGGTTTTCCAGGGATGTGGGCAGCCTAAACCAAGCATGAACTTCCGCTCCAGACGCTCTGTCAAAGAAACAGGCTTTACTGGCCGCTTCCGCCCCTACAGCCCTGATGCCAGACCCACCACCGCCGCAGGGACCAGCTTAGATAGACTGGTACGGACTAAGAAAACACACAGCACAACCAGACTCATGTGTTTCTTTTCTTGAAGTAGTTGTGTCTGACTGTTTTTATGTGTGTGTGTGTGTTTCCTACTCAGACAATTGATGTGAAGAAGAAGCTGAAACAAGCAAAGAAGTTCTGGTCCACACTGCCAGAGACGGTGTGTGCAGATGAGAGGACTGCACCTGGGGACGACTGCTGGAATGGAACAGCAAAGAGCAGGTAAGGGTACCGTGCATGTAAAAATCTCATTTTCATTTATCACAAGACAATCCAACATCCTGAACATCTGCTTGTTCTACACAGGTACGAGTCAGTCGTCATTGGCAATGGACTGGCCAATCAGGTGTCCAACCCTGACGTGGACGTGGATATAACAAAGCCAGACACTGTGATTCGCAGTCAGATCGCAGTTTTGAAGGAAATGACAAGTTGGCTGAAAGCCGCGCACAGCGGCAACGACATCTCTATTGATAACGGTGAGGATGGTAGCCGTAGGACTTTCTTTACGACAAGATATCCTACTTGTACAAATCTGACCCCTCTTGTCTTTCTCGTGTCCAGATGAGGACGGCAGCGGAGGAGAGGAGAGCGGCAGCGGTTGCGACTCTGCGTCCTGCGACACAGACCGGGACATCTACTTCTCCACTCCACCGAACCCTGGCAAACCCATGGTCAATCCGGTGCAGAGTGGAGGTTCATCATCCGGAGCCAGGGCTGCCTCACAGGGAAGCATGGCGCTGGCGCTCTGCTCGCTGGCCCTGGCCCTGCTCGCTCACCACTTGAGATAAAACTGGCTGGGCAGGGAGAGGAAGAGAACGACCAGGAATGACGGAGCGAAGGGGAAAACTGTCAGAGAGACTTTAAAAAGACTGCCTTCAGGACCTTGGACTGTCCGCCATTGGGGGGAAGACTCTTCTTAATATTACAATAACTTCACTTTTAATTATTTGTTTGTATGTTTTTAAGGACATCAGTGTACAGCAATATGATTTTGCCACCTTTTTCCCCCTTTTTCCCCCCAGGTAAACCTTTACTCCTTATGGCTCTTTTGGAGCTACAGTATGGTTCTGGCTGCAGCATTACAAACATTATATAATTGTCTTATTTTGGCAATTTAATCTCATAATTCAATTTTGTGCCTTCTTCAATGATTGCCATACTAATATTGAGTGCCTGTGATGGGACATATCTTCATATTTCTGAGGATGTTCTTTCTTTTCATCAGTCTATTCTCGTTATTCTGAGATCAACAAATAATATAGCAAGTAAATCAGTGATTGTTATTAATGTTAATTCATAGCAATTATGAATGTGCAAAGTGTAAATGTTTTTTATACATTTGCATACATCAGCCAGTCAGAAATGATGAAGCTAGCTACAGTAGTATAGACTTGTTGATCTCAGCGAATGAACAGTGTGAGCTTTTGTCTGTTTGCTTTGGAGAGATGTTGAAAGTCCTCTCAGGGCTGCAGAACGCAGCTCATCTCTCAGAAGTACAGTGAGAAGTTACAGCACAGGTATTTGTGTTTGAGCTGGAGATGGAATCATTCTTTAGAAGAGCTTTTGGGGCTCTCTGCGAGCCCAAACATGCATAGTGTATGTCTGCTATGAGCATTATCACAACCTAACTTTTAATTGTTTCATTAATTTGTAATTTAATTGTTTCAGCTAAACAGTTCAATAGTATGGTCATACCTCATGCATGCTCTCATTGTCAATGCAATCTAGTGATGAGTTGAAAGTGTCTGATAGAGTTGAGATGCGTGGCTGGCATCCTGGTGAAAGGTAATCACGCCTTGGAAGGAGAGGGACTCCCCTGGCGTTACCCCTGAAGAAGGCAAAGCTGACAAGTCCCGAATGCCCTGTTTTTGTTTTTGTTTTTGTTTTTTTTTTTGTTTGTTTGTTTTTGTACTGTAAGCTCAGTTCAGCACAGAGGATCTGACTCTGTACAGTCTTACATTTGAAAAGTAAAGGTGGCGACATGTACGTTCAGAGCGTTTCACATTAAACTAGAGAAGAGGAACAAAAGACAGTGCTTTGATCAAATGAAATCAAGAAAAGATTATTTTAATACAGGGTTTTATGTTGAAGAGGTGTTGTTATTTTTAGCTATTTTTGGTATGAAGATATATATTAGGTACTACAGTGGATTTTACTGCTAGTTTTAGGTGGTGGAAGAGGACAACGTGCACAGATAATAGGGGCACTTTTGGTCAGTGTGCACAGTTTTGGGGGGCTCTTTTTTTTTTTTTTTTTTTTTTGCCCACATCCCCTGTCCCACAATACACACTTGTACCTCTTAAATGGCCTGTGTCAGTATAAATGGACTCATCCTGAACCATTTGATCTACCTATCCTCATCCTCACATTCACATCATTTCAACTTGAATGTTGAAGTGTTGTTACAAGAGCTACCAAAATGAATGCAATGTATGGTGCCTGATCTGATCTTTTTTTTTTTTTTTTTTTTTTTAAACCTCGGTACATTATTAGCAACTTCTTAAGGTAAAAAAGAATGTAGGTGTTAATGGTTTATATCTGTTATCTGCTCAGATTCCTCGTTGGGTTTTGAGCATGTTGTTACCAGCTGACAAGCACAACATAAGATTTTCTGTTAATTTGATAATCAGGTCTGTGAGTTGCATTACCTGGCCATTTCATCTCTAAAAATATGCTGCCTCATGTAGCCTTTGTACAGTAACTTATGTATGTGTCTTATTGTCATTGCAAACATTCTCCTAGAACTGACATAGATGATCCAAAAATACAGTATTCAGAACGTTTTGATATGCGTAATGTAGGTGAAAAATATTATTAATGTCACAGAGTATTTGATTTAATTGGTATCAGATTTGGGGGCTTTAAATATGCATTTTGTTAAATTTAAAAAATGGATTTGCATGTTAGACCTTTGCTTGCAAATCTGAAACAACCAGCCGCAGTCAGGACAGATGATAAATACTGGACACAACTTTTTAGCCTCTTGTTTGGCTTTGAAATTGACAAGTTGATTGTAAGCTTACATTAAATTTTCTTCAAAAAAAAAAAAAGTGATGTTCCTAATGATCAGTTCAGTTGTAAAGACTTGGAACGAATCAATGAGGACATCTTTATTAAGTATCTGACTTTGAAGGAACATCTATGCAACCCACCTAAAATACTGAAGCCTTAATTTAAAGTAAAGCTGAGCTTCAGCAGCTCGATTTGGCGTTACTTCTGCATGTGACCGGTTCAATTCTCCTGCTTTTTGTGTACCACCAACATTTCTACAAGGGCTTGTGCATGTGTTCTTGTCATGTGGAAAAGTTGTGTTGAGTGTGAAGAAACGCAACTTTTTGAGAGTCAGAGGAAATGTTTTGGGGCGATGATGGTAAATGTCTGTGCTTGCGGGCCAGGGCAGCAACATTTTCCGGTTGGCGGGAGTTGTCCGGCTGCTGGATGTTGCTGTGGATCAAATGATCCACAGAGCAACTTCAGTCTAGTGACTTTGAAGTTGAGTTGGACAGGTGTTGAAACCTTTCCATCTGCCTTTGGCCCACAAGAACAGAAAGAACTCACTTTCTGAGGAGAGAGTGAGTGACTGACTGAAAAGAATAAAAAAATGTGTAAATAAAGAGCAGCCGTTTTAGATGTCTCTAAAAGAGGCCATAACAGTACACCAGATTTTTACTTGTCAGAGTATCTCCTAAATGTTATGGAAAAACAAGATGAGATAGATGTTAAATTGTAAGAGAAAATGTATATTAAACAACATTTCTTAGTCTTGTTGAAATAAAGACTGCCAATATTTAGATGGTTGTGAATGTCTTCTTTTTATCAACTCTCTTAATACACTGGTTACACTTTATTTGTCCAATGTTGGTACTCAGCTTTTGTATTTTGTTACTTAAAAGTCGACAGAGTTTCAGGATACAGTGGAAAGTATTCAACAGATATTGGATTGACATCACTTGAGGTAAATATCACCGTGTTGTTTAAATAAAGTTGGTGAAAGATGGTTTTATATTTTAGGTTTGTCAAATAACAAATGACACTTTGATTTGGGAAACACCACACCCTAAAACGTTGTAGTGTATTTGAAACATTGTAAGTTCACAGACAATGAATTGCATACCAGGTACAGAATAGACAGATTTCTTGTTTTCAGTTACTGGAAACCAGTATAATTACTTCTAAGAGCTAAATTTGTATGACAGACATCCATCTACTCTAGCTAGTGAATGTGACATACAGAGTTCCAATGAAAAACCCATTAGACAATTACAAATCATTGTTCAGTGGCATATACTTCAAATTTAAAGTACACAATTTAGGACAAGAAAGGGTCACAACATTATCTAGGTGATCACATTTTAGGGAAGCCACAAAGCAGTGCAAGAAGAAATGTTTCAGTACTTGAGGGCATTTTAAGCCCCTTTACTGTTAAGTAGTCAGCAAACAACTTATTTCACCACACTCTCCCCCTCAAAGAAAAAAAAAAACTTCTCACCAGCTGAAATGTGTCTTTGCTGACCTCCGGTGGTTTAACATTTTACTTGCTGCAGTGATTTAGAAGAGTACTGTAGGGTGTGTCAGTACACTGTGACATCACTGATGGGTGTGGTTACAGGTGCAATAGAGCGAACTTCTGACCACACTCATCAGTGAGGCTGACCATAGTTACCAATGTCTCTCTCTTTGCCATATTGTCTTTCAATTCAATTCAAGACATTCATTAGTTTTGTGTGTCATTAAAAAATAAGTTACAGTTAGAAAATAACATTAATCCTAAATTAAGATAATCAGATTTATCCTGATTGGCACTAACAGAACTCCAGTGTTTTAGTCTGTTACCAATCATTTCAGTTAGCAGAATATATCCAATAAGCTCTCCAGGCACTGGCTGCCTCTACCTTACAGTAACTAAAGTAGTAACACATGAACAATTTTCTTACTTTTTTGCATGATATGAGAAGTGTCTGAGATGGGGGAGAGACTAAATGCAGTTCAGTGCAGTTCAGCTTAAGGATTTTCAGAAGAACATCTGTAGTCAGTGATGATCCAGCAGATTCCAGCACATACATACAGACATTTAGATGTTAATGTAACTGAGCCTGCAACAACAGCTGGTTACAGGATGTTTTGAACCTGTGACTCTTACTCTTGTTAAAGCATACAATCAGCTCTATTTGTGACTGCATAACAAGGGCCTTACATACCTTTGATGACACAGATGTATGTCCTCAATACTGTTTCTATCTGGGGATTTTAAAGATGAAAGGAGTTTATATTCCACAATGGTGGCTTTTTAAAAAGCTGATTCTGATATTTATTACTCTCATTATCTCTAAATTTGAGATAGATCAACAAACAAAAATAAATTTACACTAACTTTAAGGACTTTGTATTTTTCCACCATCTTACTGACAATGTAGAGAGGACTTTGAAACAACATTTAGACAATCACATAGAGAGATGCAAATTACAGAAAAACACACAATTAAACAAATAAAGAATGTGAGAGAAAATGTAATTATAATAATTTAATTAAATCATATCAGAAAATCAACTTTTTTGGTGTCTAGTCAAAAATGTCCTGATCAGGTGGTGTTTTGTTGGGGGACTTAAGTCCAACTGGACTTTCTAAAATCCTGTCTACAGCCCTGCTCACAACACCAACTCACATTTTCACTTTGGTCATTGCTCTCTGGCAAGACCCAATAAGCACCTGCTTGTAACACTTGGTTGAGACGTTTATGATGATCGTCATGATTCATGCGATCAAAAAATAAAGGAGGATCAAATGTCATATCACACTATAGGCTTTAATGGCTGACTGGGCATGAAAATGGAAACCGCACAGAGCCTTTATTCAGTTCAAATGACAGGTTCACAGTTTGTCAAGTCTTTCTTAAAACAACAGTCAGGTGCCCAAAAAAACATTTAAACAGTTTCTTCTTGCCATAATCATTCCTCCTGTTCATACTGACCATTAGAAGATCCCTTCGTAATGCACTTACAATGTAAGTGATGGTGGACAAAATCCACAAGCCTTCTTCTGTGCAAATGAGCCATCCAAATGAGTCAATATCTTTCAACATTACAGTCTTTTAGTGCCAAAGTCCCTCTTTTTGTTACTATACTTCCACTGCAGCTCAACACTGCCCGAGGAAACACAAAGAGGGAATTTGATGTTAAAAAGACTGTAAATGTGGCAGATATCCACTTGATATGACTAACTCAGACGCTGAAGCCTCGAATAAGCCACACTTAAATGTTTAAATGCATTTTTGCAGAAAATGACCGTGTGGACACACTAGATTTTGGCCTCTATCACTCACAATAAAGCACATTTGAAGGGGATCTTTTAACCTGTATGAACTGGAGGAATGATTACAGCGAGGACAACCTCCTTTAGTGTTCATATGGGCATCTGACTGTTGTTTTATTTATATTTTGGAGCTATCATTCAACTCTCTTTACTGCGGCTCTGTCAAACATCGGTGTACGAGCTTCATTCATTTTTAAATCTTTTTTCTTTCCTTTTGCGTTCAGTTCAGTTCATCTTAACGTGTGTGCAACTAAAACCACTCCGGCGGAAGTTGGGCTCGCGGCCGTGTCACAAAGGAAATGGCGAGCGGGATAGGCAGTGAGTAATGTTTTCCAACCCTTTATCGGGTTTCTTGTGATTTTCGATTATGAACAAACAGCAAACACACTCTAAACATTGTAATTCATGTATTTAAGTTGGGCAGAGTAACGTAGTTTGTTGATAAAACGTTACGCCGAGTAGCTGTGTGTGTCTCATGAATGTGTTCCCCCAGCTAACGCTACTAACGTTAATTAAATATTAGCAAACTGTATGTTATTGTGTGCTGAAACGTAGCTTATAACTACTTTCATTAGTTGTTAATGCTTTTCAAACTGTTTGCGAGCCCCAAAACCTAAATGAATAAAAAGTGCATTGCTATAATGAATCTTAAAAGCATCCTATAAACACGATACAAGCTAACAATAGCGAGCTAACTTTGATAAATAATAAAATGTTTTATAGTGAACAGCCGGTGCTGCTGCAGGTCGTTTTAATGTTGTTTTTTTGTTTTAATAAACCACAGACTGTATAGTTTATTTGGGTTGTATGGGCATTGGACCGTCATATTCATGTGTGTAAACAAATCGATCATAACAACAGACAATACGAGCTGAGATTCAGTTGTAGTCAAAAAGTAACTACAGAAACATTTGTTTATTAGATACTGTTATTTGTTTTGTACACTGTGTAACTTATATATATGTCGTGTATATTGTTTTATGATCAGCGGTAGAAGCGCTCAAACGAAAACGCACCGCAGGGGTTTATTTGTGTTCTAGCAAAACAAACACTGAAAATGCACTTAGGGTGTTCTGGGAGTGAGGTTTATAGGTTATCATGTGTTGATTTTAATTTCTCAGTGTTTGTACGCTGAAATGAAAGATTGAATCTAACTAAGAATACCTGGACATGTTATAATTTCTCTGTATATGTAGTTGACTCAGGTTCTGTGCAATAACCCTGTACTATAATACCCATTGCACCTACAAATTATACATACTTATTTTAGTTTAATT
Organism: Thunnus thynnus; assembly: GCF_963924715.1. Taxonomy (NCBI): domain Eukaryota; kingdom Metazoa; phylum Chordata; class Actinopteri; order Scombriformes; family Scombridae; genus Thunnus; species Thunnus thynnus. The sequence goes on along the minus strand of NC_089525.1, from coordinate 8,851,592 downwards.
AATTTAAATACAAAATGTCCAATACATTTCACTACATACTATATGTATATAAAGTAACGTCTTTTTTTCACCATTTAAAATTGCACTATTTGTATCCTGTTTATATTCCACAAAAACAGTTTCACGGGTATATAATTCCTTGTGTATATTTCTGAAGATTGTTGTTATTCTGTGTAAGTACATTGAGAGCCACTAAACGGAAGTCAAATCCCCTGTATGTGTAAACATACTTGGCCAATAAAGATGTTTCTGATATTTGTGTTTTTTTTTCACAGAACACAAGATACTGAATGTGGGGCCAACGGAGCCCTGGTCGGTCAGGGAGAAACTGTGCCTGGCCTCCTCGGTTATGAGGAGTGGCGACCAGAACTGGTAAACAGAAAACCCTCTCCATAATACACTCAGCTGTTTGTCAGTCGTAAAGGGGGTAGCCACAGAGATTTAAAGAAATATAGAGAGTTCTGTCTAACATATTTAAATATTGTCATGGAGGTACAGTAAGGAGGAGACATAAACTGTAAGAGTTTTGTGTTTAGCTGTACGTAAAAACTGTTCTACAGGCATCCCATCATTCACCAGTATATTTATGTCTTTGTTATTCTTTGAACACAAGGTGTACAACCGCAAGATAGCTCACACTGGGATATAAACGGTTTTCTTCAAGATTTCAGTGTTTGCCACCGTTGTTTCCGAAACCTGTTATAGACTAAACAGAACGATTGTATTGTCCAGAAATGATAAAACTCACCTGAACTGATGAATACAGATGTGTCATCAGCTCTAATGTCATTAAGCTGCTGATAACCAGTATCGTGTGCTGATATTTGAACCACTAAAGCACCAGTAAACAAAAAAAAAAAAGGTACGGAGAATGAATTTTAAAAATTTCAATTTTTAAAATTAGAGTATTGAAAGATATACTGTCTAAAAAAAATTAATAAAATTACCAAGTTTTACTCTTCAACAGTAATCTACTTAATAAAAAAAGAGCATCGATCCATTACTTCACACTGTATGCAAGAAGCAAATTGAAATGAGTTTTTTTGTCTTTAAAAATGAAAAGCAATAAAACATGCATCATGTGGTCATGTTCATTCTTCAGCCCATATTCTGTTCAGTGCAGCAGTTAGTAACCTACATTTTGACCAGCAGAGGTCAGACTTGGGCAAGCTGTCATGTCTAAAAAATGACTGATAGGAGTTTATTCAGCTCAGTCCCATGACATTGATAATCAATATGCAGTTTCTAAGAGAAGCTCAAGTACTTGTATGAGCTGAACCATATTGAAAATGAATTGAAATACAAATTTACAGACACAAATGTGTCATTGTGGTGCCCCTTTAACAACAGATGTGACAGAGCTGCCCAGAATTTTGTGTTTTTGATTTACTCCCCCAGAGCTTATACAGTCGGGTTTTTTTTTTTTTTAAATTAAATTTTTTTTACAATACCTGCATTGCTTAGTCTGTCTTCATGTATATTTCTAAATACATATGTATCTCTAGTTTGAATGAGTTAGTTCAATACCTGCATGCATTTATTCTCAGATCTTCTCAACAAGTGATTTTTTTCTGATTCTATTCTGAGGAATTTCTTTGTCTTCCAGGGTGTCAGTAAGTCGAGCCATCAAGCCTTTTTCGGAGCCGGGTCGTCCACCCGACTGGTTCTCACAGAAGGTGACAGACATATCATGCAACACAACATGTTCAAAATTTGTCTCACAATAGTTCTTTTGAGTATATAACAGTAATTATACTGTGACAAACGTTTGCCTGAGGATAACACATTTTCTCTCTGTTTCTCAGCACTGTGCCTCTCAATACTCTGAGCTGCTGGAAGCCACAGAAGCACCAAAGTCAGTACCCCAATACACAGACACACATATGTGCACAATCATAAGAATGTGTTGCTGCTTTTGAGGGTTTTTTTTTACCATGGTTAAAACATTTTGAGAGTTGACTTAAAGTGTTTGTGCTCTCCTGTGTTCCAGGCGTAAGCGTGGTGAGAAGGGTGAGGTAGTCGAGACTATCGAAGATGTCATTGTACGCAGGCTGACCACTGAGAGGATAGAGGAGCTGAAAAAACTACTGCGAGACACACAAGAGCAGTACAGGTACCTATGCGCTTGAAAGAAACACTTGTAAGGCCTGTGAGATATGACCTTTAAACCCCCGTGTGCTCTCTATTCTGACAGGAAGTTGAAGAAAGAGGTGGATCTGATACAGACGGGTCACATGGACTCCCAGCTGAAGGAGCTGTGGGCAGAGATCACTGTGTAAGACTCTTATCTGTTAGTTCTTCTGTTTGATGCAAATCCTTTAGATTCTTTTGTTGCTATATAGTTAATATATGACTTACAACATATTTTCAAGTGGTGGTTTTCAGATTCAAAACACACAATCTGTCTAGAAAGTGAAATACTTCAACATCTATTGGATGGATTCACATGCAGTTTGGTACAGATATTCATGGCTCCCAGAGGATGAATCTTAATAACTTTAAATGGTAATTTAAAATAACACCAACTGGTCAAAGTGTCCATTTGTCCAACATTTTGGCTCCTCATCACTTCAACAGTAGTTATTAAAGCACAGCAGAGTGTTTTCCTAGTTGGTTCTTGCAGCCTTTCAGCCACAGTCTCATGTCTCTCCTTTACATCAGCTACCATCTCCTCAAAAATCATTAAAGTGTTTGTTTCCCCAAATCCAGAAAGAAGAAACAGGATGAAGAGGAAGCAGAGCAGAAGAGGAAAGCCACAGAAACTGCATATCAGGGTAGGCTTGGTTGGTTTCTGCTGAGATTTCTTCAGGAAATCTGAACATCATTGTACCATGTGGGGATTTATTGGAAACATCACACTCTTATCTCTGTAATAGATGTAGCTGCTGTGTATGTTGTTGCTGTTGTCACTCTCCATACACGGCCTGGTGTGCTGTGATAGAGATTTTGACAGTGCATCAAAATATTCCTTTGATAACAAACACATTAGAATATTTTAGTTGTTTTTTTAAATACCCTCTAGGACAAGGGGTTGTTTCTCTGATGTTGGGATGACCACTGTATCACATGATGCTTATGGGTTTTGTGTTGCCTCCTTCTTTTCTGATTTCTTTGAAATAATCTTCCCTGTAATAAACAGATCAATTCATTCTCTCACACCCTCTCTGTCTCTCTCTCCTTGTCACAGCTCGTCAGGCAGTCAAAAACACACCTAAGCGTCTGCCCAGTGTAACTGTACGTTCTCCTCTGGGTGCCAGTCCCCCCACAATGGATTCTCAGACCGACTCCTCGGTCTCCACACCGCCCATGGATACAGGAGGTGTCGCCTCTGATGACAACAGCATCCACCCTGTTGTAAGAACATCCTCATATACACTATGGTGGATTTTTGGGGCCCTCATATGTTCTTTAATTCAACATCATGATCTTTGGTCAAATGAAAGTCCGTAGTGTAGCTGTTTATGTTTGAGTTCGAGATCAGCAGGAAATATTTCAGCTCTTGCAGCGCAGTATGCCAAACACTGATTACTTGCTGCCTTTGCCAGGCCCAGGGGGTCGGAGTGTTTCTACCAGCGACAGAGGCTCCAGGCCCAGGGCCCAAAGATGGAGGCCTGGCCGCACTAGTAGATGACTCACCACAGAAGAGGCTCCTGACCCAGAAGGCCACACCACCACCCTCTCCTCTCCTGTCAGAACTGCTGAAAAAAGGCAACCTCATCTCAGCCAGCCCCCGCCTGGTGAGAGCCAGCTCAGCTTGCGTTTAAACATCAAATATTACAAGAAAGAATAGTTCAAGATGATGTTAAATCACATGAAGCAATATGCAAAATTCAGTTGTAGCTACCTCACACTGACACTGTTGGTCATCAGTCATGATGGGGCAGATTTTTTTGCAGACTTTGTTGGATTACTACCACTAACAGTGCTGGATGAAAACATGTATCTGTTGATGTCAGGTTGCGGATGGAGACTCTACTGGAAGCCTTACCAACGGAGTACAGACAGCCACTGCTGCCACTCCTCTACCACCTGGTCATGAGGTCATCACAGGTAAATACTGTGTACTTGTCATAACAGTTTGGCTTGATACTACATGTAAATGAATAGTGCCTTACCTGACTGGAAGGATGACTCTTGGGGTAAATCACGCTCTGCCTTTTGTTGCTCCCTTTATTTCATGTTACTTTTTTACTGTCTATCTTTGAATAAAGAAAAAGAGCCCCCTAAAATAATTAAGCAACAAAAGCAAACAAACAAATTGTAGAGTGGTGTTATGGCTGGACGTTTAATTTTATGTCACTGAATGTTTCCATCTATGTAACGGGGTGTTAGGTCTTGTTTTAGGGTTGCTGTTTTGTTGCACACAGAAGATGATGATTCTTGGATCAGACCCAATAATTACTCATAATTTTAGATTGCAGTGAGGTTTTATTTGTGCTTGTGTTCTTATTTATTCTTCCGTGTGTGTCCTGCAGAGGGGGAAGCTGAAGTGAAGGCAGAGCTCGGTGAGGAGACGGGATTAGTAGAAGAGGACCTTGTTGCTGTATCTTACATGGGAGACGAACTGGACCTGGAGACAGTGGGAGACATCATTGCCATCATAGAGGAGAAGGTACATACTGTGTCTGTGTGTGAAAAGGTCCATGTCATTTTGCATCAGTCCAGACCAGGTAGACAGTGTAGAGAGTATTTATATTTATAGAGGACTACTTTGCTCTTGTGATGCTAGTTTGTGAGGACAGTGTAACAAGATTCATATGAACAGATTATAGACAGTAACTGATGGAAAATGTTTTATGTATGAGGAAGAATAATGTCTTAATCCTCCACATACATCAAAAAATTAGACAAACTCCTTTAATCTCCAAACTTTGAAAATTGTATTCTTAAACTGGATACCAAAGAGACAAAATGCTGCTGTTTATTACAGCAACACTCATTTGTTTCATGTTGAATCACTTGTTTGGTGACTTTTGGAATGTGTGTGTGTTTTTTTTTTCTTGCTTGCAAAGATTAGTATGAATTTCACTCAATCAATTTTTAAGGTAACCAATCACATGCATGATAAACACAAAACATTGAAATGTTTGACCTCTTGTGACCAATTCTCAGTGCAGAAAAATAACAGAAGGTTGTGTCTTTAATCATCTTGAACAAACAGAACCAGGATTAAACTTTCATAAAGCCAACCCATAGCTAATGCGATCAAGTCAAGCCTGGTTTAAAAACATAACTTAAAAGCTTGTTTATGACTTTGAAACACAGTTCTGAGACAGTTCTTCACAAAAACGGATATTGACATGTAAAGACAAATGAACAAAACCACTGCAGTTACAAAGCAAATGAGAACTCTTGGCAGCATGTTGTAGACTAAACTAGTTGGGTGTGTGTGTGTGAAGTTTTCAGCAACCTCTTACATCTTTTTTCTCCCTGCTTTTTCTCTCTGCTTGTCTTTCTCCCTCACTGTCCTCCTTCACAGGTGGATGACTCTGTGGAGGCTTTGGATGCGGCGGCAGTGGAAGCAGCCCTCTCTCTGTGCGAAGAGGCCGTCTCAGAAGGACACACCCTCCCAGGCCCCTGGGAGACACAGGAGCTGAAGGCTTCAGACCCCACACCCACAGTCCAAGACTCTGACCCCACACAGGAGCCTCAGGATGTGGCTGCAATGGCCGCCCCGACTGCTGCTGGTCTGGAGACCCAGAATCAACCAGATACAAAGAGAGAAGAACAGCTCAAGGGAAACTGTGAGGGACCTGAGGTGACGGGAAGTGATGTCACTTCTTCTGTCGCCTCTGACGACGGTGCGACAGGAAGCGAAGTCACAGAAGAGGGGGCAGCGGGGAAGGAAGCCACCGAAGCAACGGTGAAGAGTGAAGGAGAGGAGTGGAGTCAGCCTGAGCCCAACCCGCCTTGTCTAGGTGGGTGGCGGAAACACACACATACACACACACAAATCATGCTCATATGTTTGTCGTCTAATCCTCTTCTCATTTTTTTTGTCCCACAGACTCTGAGGACAGCTCTGTGTCTGGGAAAGAGTCCAAGGTTACACACTTATGTGTACTTACACGCATACACAGCACGGTTTGTGAAATGCAGGGATTTAACTCTATTTGCGTGTCTTCTTGAATCCAGGAGGTGAAGGAGGAGGAGGCGGGGAGCGAGGGCGACCCTGAAGAAGGGATGGAACTGAAGGAGTGTGGCGAGGGGGAGGGTCCCTATTTGTCAGAGGTGGAACGGGCAGCCAGTGAGAGTGAAGACGGCTACGGACCTGCCTCCCAACGCTACACAGCAGATTCACTGGCCAGCAGCCCTGCGTCTTCCTCCCAGCTGTAAGTGTCCAGGTGTTTTGGTGGTTGCAGGAATGACTTATAACTGTGTCTCAAGAGCTGTATTTTCTAAGCATTTGTGTTCTATATATAGAAAACTGTGTAAATGCAGGGGCATGTACTGAAATAAACCTTGCCCTTCTTTTAGGAGAACTGCAGCTTTAAATCTAGATAAAGCTTAGCTGGCATTTGTCATGAATATTCATGTCATGACCTCTGAATCAGATTAGGATTCCATTTCTCTGAGCTAAGCAGTCTTTGGCTGCTGACATAAAAACTCTTAACAGTATATGCTTTTGTCTCTCTGCCACTGTTGTTTCTCTTCTGTTTTCTATTTTCATTCACTGTGGACTTGACATTTCTCTCTTCACTCCCCACCCTGCCCTCACTTCCTCTGTCTTCTCTCTGTCTGCATCAGGTCTACATGCGGTGAGGATCAGGAGGCCGTGCAGGCCCAGAAGATCTGGAAGAAAGCCATTATGCTGGTGTGGAGAGCCGCAGCCAACCACAGGTGGAGCTCCTAGGCGTGTCTCGACCTCAACAACAAATCAGAGTCCTCATTTTAATGTTATCACACAACCAGGCTGATTGTTAATGAGCTGTCGTGCCATCAAATAGCATGTAGAGGTTTAACTAAGGATAAATCTGGACCAAACTCCATATTCTGAAAATTATTTATTCAACATTTTTGTTTTTTATTTGTGCCTTCTCTATTGACTAACTGAAAACGCTGGGATTAAGAGCAAGATTGCATTACAATCTTCGACATAGTTGCACTAAAACTGATTTTTTTACCTCTCTGTAGAAATAAAATACATGCAAACTTAGTTACATAACATGTAACATGGTGTGGTTTAGAATAAAAGCTGTTAGAGGATAACTGATGTTTTACTGTTGCTGGTGTCTTGTGTCTCTCAGGTATGCCAGCGTCTTCTTACAGCCTGTGTCAGACGACATCGCTCCCGGTTACCACAGCATCGTACACAGGTTAGATCACACACGCTGCTCTTAAATTATCCTGGCAAAGCAAACGTTGTTTAGTAAAGATGCTGAATGCTAATAGTACTAAAATTCCATTAAACACACCGTTGATGGTAGACACAAACTTAACACCCACAATCTCCCTCCACCCTGCTACTCCACCTACCCGTCCTGTTCCAGACCCATGGACCTGTCTGCCATCAAGAAGAACATCGAGTCCGGTGTGATCCGTACGACCGCCGAGTTCCAGCGCGACATCATGCTGATGTTTCAGAATGCCGTCATGTACAACTCGTCAGACCACGACGTGTACCACATGGCGCTGGAGATGCAGCGTGACGTCCTGGAGCACGTCCAGCAGTTCCTGGCCACCCAGCTCATCATGCAGACCTCAGAGAGCGCCATCTCCGCCAAGAGCCTCCGCGGCAGGGAGGGAAATCGTAAGCCAGGCGAGCCGGCCGAGAAGGTGGGTTGGGCAACTCGGTGTGGGGGGGGACTAATATTAGCATTCCCTCAAAAGTCTCCCAAAGTGTCAAACACATCTTAGGTTTTCATGAAGTGCTCTATAACGCCTCCAAATCCTCATATTTTCACTGACTTTGGCAGATGAAGCCTCTTCTCTGGAGTGTTTGTGAAAAGACTGACATCTCTCTGACTCTGTTAGTTTTGTCGCTCCTGTTAGGCCGAGACAACATATTCTTTTAGGTACTGTATAACAAGTTTTGTGACCTCAGAAAACTCCTGCACACAGTAGCTCCACCCGACCTGAACCTGAGCAGAGGTCTGATCAGCCCAGACCTCAGAACACGTGTGTGGGCGTGCAGAGCCTTTCATTAATCAGATTATTTGCAGGTGGTGAAAGGTCTCAGTTGTCTATACAACACAGATAAATGTTGTTAACACTCCCCATTTATACAGTTGTGAATCTTTTGCTTATAAAACAGTACAGTAATGTCAAGCACCTGAAAGATTTATTTTTGTTCAGCTCTCAGTTAATCAACTACTGTTGGCTGACATCATATAAAATCTGTTTGAAAATACATAAATATACATTATGTAAAGGGAAACCAAACCACTGATAGAATTCTTATGTTAATTGAAGACAGTAATGGTTTGTGAACAAGAATTTTGTGAAATGGACATGTAAAGTCATTCAGTAGTGAAGTTTGTGGCCATAACTGTGTAATTTAATCACAAATTTGTCAACCTCACACTGAGCCTTTCTGTTGAAAATGCATTTTTTCTTAACACATTTTTACTGTCAAGTTTCAGTTTTACTGAAACAACCTCAAACAGTCATCTCTCAGGATGGCAGCTGTAGCTAGCTTGGATACACAGTTGTTCCAATGAATTCTATTAATGACCATCTGTTTGGTCAGTATGACACATATATTCACCAAAATATAGCTGAATAAATACATTTCCTTGGTACATCACTTCTGTTGTATTTATTCTATTTTATGACTTTAAAGGAGTTCTTTCCAACTTTTTGGCTTTAAATGCTTAGTCTTCTCATTTTGGCTTCTGCTGAAAACTTACTATCACTGAATCGTGTCACACTCAGCATAATTTATGCTGAAATAATAACATGCATTACCAGAGCCAGTGCTACACTGAGCATGCATGAATAATTTTGGTGTCTATGATGAGTTAACTACAGGGTCAATTACTCAAAAGCTTGACGCTGATTATATTTGAAATACACGCATCATCATATTTCCACTTATTGTACAAAAGTCAGAATTTCCCACACTGTTGAATACATGGGACGGTCTCGGTGCCGCTGTCACCAGATCCACGCTCCTCTCCGCTCGCTATTATGTGCTTCAGTGGAATAATCCCTGGCCTTGAGTTCCCAGCTACTTCATGTCCTGCATGCTGGCTGCTCCTCTCCTCACTAACTTCTGTCTGTCTGCATCTGCCTGTCACTGACTCAGCTGTTTGTCCTCCCCTGTCTGACAGACTGACTGTCTGCTTCTGTCTGCAATTAATTTTCTTATCTGCTGTTGTGTGTGTGTGTGTGTGACTGTGTGTGTCTGTGTATTAATGGTGGGTGTATTGAGTGTGTCTCCAACAGGGTTCCTGGTGATCACAGCATTTTTGAAGGATTAGGGAATTTAGAGAAGTCATTTCCAGACAGGGAATACTTAGTAATGTAGTCAATTTTATTGGGAAGTCCAGAAGTATTATTGGATTTTGAACTTTGCATAAAATATTGGACAAATTGTTCCATAAATGTTTTATGATCTTTGCTCAGCTGTTTTTCCAAAGTAAGACCTACACTGCTGACCTATTAATAAACTAGCAAGGAAAAACATTAGTAGATCCTGGATGTGCTATAACTAATTGAAAGTTATGATATTTTCATAGGCGTCATGATAGGAACTGTAGTATAATGTTTATGAGTTGTCTTAAATACATGTTTGTGTGTTTTGGGAGTGAACCTGCCTGTGCTTGTTTGTGTCTGATGCCTTTATGTACTTCTATGTGTCTGTCTGTGTCACTATTTACTGCCTGCATATAGGAGTCTGTGTGTTCGTGGATGTGTAAATCTGTCTTTTCGATGTTTTGTATGTATGTTTGTGTGTGTATGTGTGTGTATGTGCCGTGCAGAGGTCAAATGGACGCTCGTCCCTCCGCGTGCTTCTGTGTTGGACGCAGACTTGTATGAATCTTGCTTTCTCACGCACATGTGTGTGTTTTCTCTCTCTTTCTCACACCAATGTTTGTCCTTCTACAGGACAGTGTCCCAATGGCCTCTCCTGCTTTCCTTCTCTCTCTCTTTGTAAGTATTCAGGTTCTCCCTCAGATTTCACCAGAACCAGGCCACGCTCCGCACACGCTTGTCTCAACGCACACACACACACACACACACACACACACACACACACACACACACACACTGAAAAACACTGGGTACACATGCCTGTACTTTTCACCTCTCTTCTTTTCTTTCTCTCTGTTCAGTTCATTAGTGGCCTGAAGGAGGTGAAGTAGTGTGGATCTGAATAATATATGAGCCATAAAAAATAAAGCAATAATATTCATTAACTAGTAATTAAGTACAACCTTTTTGGTAAGTGTACTGTCACAAACACATTTAATTTCAGAAGCAGTCACTGTTTTCAGTGAACTGAATTAAAGGTTATTATATATATTAAATAATAGTGATTTTTTCTTTTCAGGAGCACGAAAAACAAAATGCTTAAAAGCAAAGAACGTGTTTGTTTGAAATGTAGTTTCACTGCAGCGTATAACCAGTAAAGTAGAGCTGCAACGATTAATCAATCAGTTGATCGACAGAAAATGAATCAACTATTTTGATATTGAATGATTGTTTCAGTTTCACATTTTCTAGTTCCTGCTTGTTGTGTGTGACAGTTTGTTGTTTTTCTTTGTCATATATGGCAGTCAAGTTAATAACTTATCCTATCTGACTGTTAGTCAGACGAAACAAGCTAATAAAACTGAAGACGTCACGGTGGCCTCTAAGAAATTGTGAATGCAATTTTTTCACAATTTTTTAACATTTCATAGACGATAATCACGTGATCGAGAAAATAATTGACAGATTAATCAATATTGAAAATAATCCTTAGTTGCAACTACAACTATTCAAATAAAATATCAAGTTCAAGTCATTTATATGCAGTTAAGTGAAGGTTAATATAATTTAGGAAAGTTATAGCTCAGCTTCCTTGATCTTGAGCAAACACTGCACTATAAGTCTGGTTAATAAGTTTCTGTGTCAGTTTTATAACTAAGATGACAAACAGTAACTCTGACCATTAAAGTGAATCAAACACTGGAATCACTATTAACAGAGTGATTAAGAGATAAGAGTCGTATGGATAAGAGTTAAAGAACCTCTCTCTCACTCTTGCTGTCTCCTACAGTTTCACACACACACACACACACACACACACATTCATTTACACAAATCTCTGCAAACACTGTCTGTATCACCTTCATAAACTTTTAAGTTCTGTTTGCCCACTTGGACACACACACACACACACACACACACACACACACACACACACACACAGGCTCCAGTAACCTTTCATCACTCAAGCTTCCGTCGACCTTCGGTTATTGACCCCATGCCGGTTTCCTGTGTTTTTCTGTTGACGTGCGACCGTCCGTGTCTCTGCATGTTCTAATTTCTTTTCTCCTTCTTTTCTGTTGAATTATTCCTTTTTGATCATCATTTGTTTTGTTTTTTCTGTTCTTCATTTGGGGAGGAAGCCCTCCGAGGTGGACTGTGCTGTGTTTTTGTGCGGAGGTCAATCACATCGGGCCTCCCATCACTCGGCCCAGCTGACTTTTGACCTCTCCACCCTTTATGTTAATTATTCTTCCCGCTCTCCCTCTCTTTCTTTTCCCCGGTTTCTCCTCGTCTGTTTCTCTGCTACAGGATGGAGGCACCAGGGGTCGCCGTAGTGCCATGGAGGCAGACCTCAAAATGAAGAAATAGACTTGAGATTTCAGAGAACGAGACACTAAGAGAGACAAAGAGCCACTCTTGGAGTCAGAGAAGGTGGAGCTGAATACTTACTGGTCACTTTGGTCGTTTTCTGTGGAGGACTGTGCCGTCTCTGTGTGCCTGGTGTGTGAGTGGACACACTAATGCATTCGTGCTTTGGCGTAGACGAGGGTATGTGTGGATGTGCGTGTGTAAATGTGTCTGAGAGAGCTGCATTGAGTTTCCTCTTCGACGGTTCCTACGATTGGTTAACATGCAGCACCATGGGATTTCACTCCTGGCCAAAAAAAGGCCAGCGCACCCCCTTTCCCCAAATATCATTTCACCAGCGAAGGTAGTTCGCTGAGGAGGTGCAGAAAAGAAGAGAAAGAGAATATTTTCACCAGCAAATGTTTGTTTGGGATCAGATGATAGAGAGCAGGATGAGTTCTTCTTGATAAATTTGATCATGTTGAATCACAGATGCATTAATACTATAACTGCATGTTGGTCTAACATCAGACAGATTAGTTTGATCACTGCTAAAATGTGATTCTGAGATCAACTAAAAACATATCAGAAATCTCAACAACTGGATTCGCTGCCTTTTTTCATAGATGAAAGAATGGACGTCTTTCTTCATTGAGAAATTCTAATGACGTCACCAGACTTGTGGTTTTTGACCACGTAGTTTGGCAATTGATCAGACTGTGTGTTGGCCAACACACAGAGGAACTGCAGTGGTTTTAGCCTGTAACTGCATATACTTAACAGTTCTGCTGACCTTTTTTCCAAAGAACAAGATTCGATTGACAACCTGCATTCATGCAGCCCTGAGCTCTGTTAAATTCAGGATCCTGTGAAATTAAACGTAAAAATCAGCTTCATAACCTGCAGAGACATGAAACCTTCTTGATGTGTGTAATCCATCACAGTAAACAGTTTGGTTTGTTAAGTTTACATTAACAGTGTCACGTACCCCATTTTCAAAAGTCTCTTTTTGACATTGCATTCAAGGACACCTCATCATCTGGAAAAAGAAAAACTAGCTATTGTAGATGTGGTGAGATGCGAATTGGGCTCTTTTTTTTGTCTTTTTGATAGTACATAATTATTCAATACATTGTCAATCATGTCAATTGACAAAAAATTAGTCAACATTTTTTATTTTATTTTTGGGGGACACTTTTTGCTTTTTATTATAGGGACAGTGGAGAGATGACAGGGATTGAAGGGAGAGATTGATGATGGGTGACACGAAACAAAGGTCCATAGTCGGATTCAAATCATGGACGTCGTGGTTATATGGCATCCGTCTTAACCAATAGGCTACCAAGGCGCGCCATCAACAGTTATTTTGATAACCAATTAATTGTTTGTCATTTCCTGGTTCCTGCTTCTCAGATGTGAGCATTTGCTGCTTTTCTCCATTTTAAATGATTGTAAATTGAGTATCTTTGGTTTTAAACTATCGTTGGGACAAAACAAGCATTTGGCTGAAGGGAATTCTTTTTCACTGTTTTCTGACATTTTATAGACTGATTAGTACATCAATCAACAGATTCGTCATTTCACGTCAGCGTTTTGTTGCTGTTCAGCAGCAGATTTGAACATTTCACGTCTGTGTCCATGAAAGCACCAACAGAGTTTCCAAACAGCAGAACAGTCTTTGCTCGGAGCTGCACAACCATGTGATGATAATGTAACTTCAGGAAATCAATCTAAAAACAAAACATAATGTGCTTTTTTTTTTAAACAGCTGGCCTGGCAGTAATGAGTGAAAACATAAAATGTGGAGTTTGTTGTTGCTGAAATAGTATTGATGCATCCCTATGTGTCACTTAAGACAGTGGTTCCCAACCTTTTTGGCCCGTGACCCCTTAAACTAAAGCAAAGTCTACCAGGGACCCGTCGTCACATGTTACATTGTCTACCAGTTAAGTTACTGATTATTGTCTTGATTCATCGTTATGTCCATAAAACGTCAGAAAATAGTGAAAAATATCCTTTAAAGTTCCCCACAGTCCAAGGTTACGTCATCAAATGTTTTGTGACTAAGAATCCAAAACCCAAAGTAATTCAGTTAATCATCACGTTTGACAAAGAAAAGCAATAAATCATCACATTTGAAGCTGAAACCAGTTTATTTTTGTCATTTTTTGCTTATAAAATGATTATTTAATTATCAAAATAGTTGCTGATTAATCTTCTGTCAGTTGACTTAATTGATTAATCTTGCAGCTCTAGAAAAGACTTTTGTTTTATTTGAATAACTTTTAGAGGTTTGAGGAGGTAAAATACAGAAATCTGCAAGAAATAAAGGAAACATTAGAAGAAAGCTGGATGAAAAACACAATTTTGTGTCCAAAAGGTTTTTTTTTCTGTATCCTATCATCTCACCCTTTGAGTGAGCCAGCGACCCCTTGTGGAGGTCCCGACCCCAAGGTTGGGAACCACTACTTAGGACGTAGCCAGACTGCTACAGTATGTAAACAGCGTAAGAAACATGTTTGTGTAATGTGTTAGTTGGGAGTACAAAACAAGTTTTGTACCTGTGTGATGGACCATGTAGAGTTTTGTGTTTGTTTAGCTGATACATGTATCATGTGTTCTGTTGTACATTTGTTAAATAAAAAGATTATTTGATCTAAACTCAAAACTAGTCAAAATAGTTTTTACTGTGGCATAATCAGTCTGTGGTCACTTGTCTTGTAATTGTAAGAGATTTCACAAGAGACTTTTCTTCTTCTGCAACATGTCTTCTAGCAATAACTGGAAATCTTATCAGCTGCATGAACTGATCGAAACCTGCTGTATGATGAGTGATGTCACACCAAACAACCTTGTGTAATCATTTTCCTTACTTGTAAACAAGTTTTGAAGTTCAAAGATCTTTTGGTACGTGAACCGAGGAAGAGGGCCAATGTTTTATTAAAGGTGATAAGTGAATTGTAAAAGTGCTGTAAACACAAGAGTGAAAAAACAAGGATGTAACAGTAGTGTAAAAAATTTATTTAACATTTGTATAACAAAAGTATGGCACAATTAAGGAATGAGACCTGCCCATTCCTGAGAAGAAGTTTTCATCTTTACAGTGTATACTTTGAACATTCAACCCATCTGTGCAAAATCCTGTGGTTACAGGGTGCAGAAAAACAGTGTGACTTCCTGCATTACGTTAGACATTCATACAACATAAAATATCATCCACTTCCCTACAGCTAAAATACATCACAGTAAACTCCAGTGCATGCCAGGCCAACTCTTGTGCATGTAGCCTGACATTTAAAACATGAGGTCAGGAATGATATTAACACAAAAAAGACAAACAGTGAAACGGGGGTTCTTATCTTCACCCCTAGTTGAAATCATGAATAACAGGACTGGCAGAGGAGTAGAGCTTCCTCTTCACCAGCCGGTACTCTGGTCTCAGCTTCAGCACTTTGTTGGTATCGAAGATGTGCTTGAGTGGCGGCCAGCCGTCATCTTTACATGCCTTGAAGACCACAGACAGTTCAAAGGTAGGGGTGACACTTGGGTCTGGAAAGATGCTCCCCAGGGACTTGAGGCCATCTTTGCCCTCTATGTAGACCGTGATGGAGGCGCCCCGCAGCCCGCAGGGTTCATCAGCCGATGAACGCACCACGTCCTGGCCAACCCTGGCGGTCATGTGGCGAGGCAGCAGCAACACCTGGCAGTGGAGGATGGACGCCTTGGCCTCTGTCAGACAGCGCTCTATCTGTCGGGTCACATCTTGTTGAAGGAGCCTCTCTCCGTCCTCCAGACCAGCATCCAGGTTGGCAACTGTCGAAAGACAATAAGGGCACTGTTAGAACAAGCAGCATTAATTCACAGTAAGTACATTTCATAAGTGTTTTTGTGACAGCTGCTAACAGTAAATGCAATTCTAGTGTATTCCTATTTTATCCCCTGACATCATCTTTAAATATTTCACAAAAGCAGGAGTATGGTTCATGCCCTATTTTATTTAAGGATACTGCACTAAAATCTTGTACTCATCAGAATAAAGGCTGAGTATCAGCAGCTGAGAGAAGCAGTGACAACAGCTCAGCACATCAGCTGACCAGAGACCTGTTTCTGATGTAATACATCAGAAACATCACCATCAGGGAGATTAACCAAATAATTTGTTCTTCTTCCGCCAAATAATACATAGTGTTAGTTCTAATTATGATGTTAGCGCATTAATATCTAAATGTAGTTAGGTCAGTGTTTAACGCTTCTGTGTTCTACTCAGCTCATTATAACTGATGTTTTAACCTTACATGTACTGTTTTTATTACTTTTCTGCCGTTTCATCTTTGTCTACCGTGAGAAGAAAGAAGACACATTGTCTTTCATTAACAAAACTATCTACATTCAACTTTTTAAACTACTTACAAAGCGAGTTGTTATCCGTCTCATCGCAGCTCTCGACGCTTCCCCGCCGGGCTGAGCTCCTCTCTCGGCCCGGGGATGTGAGCTGGAGGAAGTACTTTCCTATCATGTCCATGACACTTTCTTCTTCTGACAAGACGGGCACTCCGTGTCCAAAGAGCAGAGCCGTGGTATACACCATCCTGATTCCTGTTTGTGTAGCTCCGGTGTCTCCTCCAAACGTTTGGTCTGTATCTTCTCCATGTATTGAGTTAGGTGAGCTGAGCAACTACGCCGGTGAGCAGAGAGCTTTTATATGGTGGCGAGGTGCACTCGGTTGCATCAGCTGAGCTCTCACGTGTGGGCGGGGCTAACCGGTTCAATCGAGAAACTTCCCGAGCGGTGGCTCACGCAACATGCCCGGGCATTGCACAGAGCTGAGCCCCGTCACGTAGGAGCAACAATTCTGAGGACAATAATTAAACTGCAATATCATACTGATTTAATAGCTTTATTATTTGTAGATTCACTCGTTCTCCTCTTCTACAAACTGCTACTTACAGTAGTTTCATTAATATTCATAGTGGTGGAGTGTAACTAATTACATACATTTACAAGTACTGTACTTAAAGATCCCCCCAGACATGTTTTAACATGAATAGAAAATACTCTACTTTGAATAATGATTTGTGTCGGATATAGTTTTTCTGCAAAAAGTTAAATTATCTTGTTAAATTCCTTTAAATTACATCTTCTTCTTCTTCCTCATTAAAAATTCCAGAGTCTGTAAATATGCAAAAACATTTCATCTCAAAAGTTTAACTGCTGGGCACAAGATGTCTCCTACTTTAATGTAAAGTTCGTTCTCAGTGTTTGTGCACTGGAGGCTTCAAGTTTCCACATCACACTTGTGTAAGTTGAATATTGGACCAGGACTGACTTCCAAACCAGTTGTGATGTCACAAATCCTGCACATAGGCCCGCCACTTAAAATCAGATTTTCAATGAGTTCAGAGAAACTTTCCACTTTCAGCAGATAAATGTGAAAATAGCCTTAATGTACCAAACTCTGCACAAACATCATTCTGCACAGTGAAGCTCAAACATCACAGTGAAGCAACAAGAAGAAAAACACATTTTTGAGTGATGAGGTGAGTTTTTTCGTCACTACATTTATTTCACAGGTTCACTAACTAGTTATTTTACAGATTTAAAAAAAAAAATCTAACACATATAATAAAGCCAGCTGAGAAAATCCTGCACAGTGATTAAACTGCCTCACAGTAAATTATTACTTACTGTATTTTTTTAGGGACCATGTACAGAAACAAGGAGAGGAGACGTATTGTACCAAATAAAGTTGCTAAATGTTGCTCCATCTCAACCAACAACAATTAATGCTGCTTATATATTAATGCATTATTTGAATTATCCAAAAAATAACATAATAATACTCTCACTCACTCATAGGGGCCATTTATGCACAACAAGTACTTTTACTTTTGATACTTTAAGTGCATTTTGCAAATAACATACATATAACACTTAATAACACAAACACACCAGCACTTTATCTTTCTTAAAAAAAGATTTTGATTCAGGACTTATAATGTAGTAATTTTACATTGTTGTATTAGTACTTTTAATTGGTTTAAATACTTCTTCCACCACTGTTGAATGGGCATGTGGGCTGCACTGGGGAATTACCAGCATATTACTCATAAATACGATACGTCACAATGAGGTCTATTCAGTCAAAAGAGAAGTAAATGACCACAGAAACCCTTCAGAGGTTCAATGTCCTACAAACTACAGGCTACTACTATGGCTAGTTGTAATAATAATAAAAAATGTAGTAATAATGCATATGCTTTATATGATCACATAAAGTACATGTAAGGTGAAAAACAAAATTAAGATAAAACGTAATCTATTCTGTTATTAATTTCATTGAGCATATTTTAGTGGGAAAATGACGTCAATGCAACAACAAGTCAGAACACAAATGGAATGAAAAGTAAGTTTAAACACTAGAAATGATCGAGTTTACAGTTACCTCTACTGTAGATATTTCTTTAGACAGTAAACTGAGGTGTTTTTTTTTATTTACTTGCACTTTTAAGACAGACAGACAGGGTGTTGTCCAGTCTTGGGGCCTTCATGGAAAAAACCCAGACAGAGGGACAGTCAGAGGTGCCCCACCTGATTTCTTTAGTTTGAGAAAAGCCCCGATGGCAACAAGAGGGAAAGGTTCCTCTACTGTCCTCCAAAACACAAACCAAACTCCCTGACAACCATGCAAGCATGCAGGACTCCTGTTATTGTGCTTCAATTGCTGAATTACAAATTATCTCCTGGACTCTTGAAGGAACTACAAAATATTGCACTCTTAATTTCCTAAGTTGTGGCAGGTAGTAATGTCTCTGCTTTTGGGTTTGCTTCACTGTTCTGAATTGAATTAAGTCAACAGTACATTACATCTAAAATAGGCCTGCTGCCTCTATAAAATGATTTCTCCAAAATCCAGAATAGAATAATACTGAAGCTGTAGGCAGTCGTCCACAGATGGCAGGAACAATGAATCATTTTTATGTACAATAATTATGTTTGTATTTGATTAACTAGTGCAGATTTTGATCAATTCCCATGACACAAGTATTCCCATGATATTTTATCCATGAACATAAATAGTTGTTAAGGATTTATAGCATTCAAAGTGAAATATATTTTCTTTGACGAGTCAAGTAAAAACCTGCTTTTTATTATAGGGACATCAGACATTGCCAAGTATTTTATTGAGACAGAATGTACCAGTCTATCAAATTACCTTCCTGGTTGGATTGTAAAAAACACCTTAATTATCCCTCATGTAATTTCATGGTAAGTTCCTACTTTCATTTCTGCTTCCAGTGTATGCACACATGATTCCTGGGAGGCTGTGAGCGTGCGCATGTGTTTGTATGAGCACATCAGGTCCAGACACAGTGGCATGAGCCCTGCCTTACTCACAGGTGAGTAACACGGTCTGACTCACGGCACGTAAACACACACACACACACCTGGTGAAGAGAAGTACCTTCTCCATCCACTGCTTAAGATTTATGTAACCACCACATGAAACATTCTCTTAAATTAGATTCACAGCTTGTTTTGAAAAATGTATTAATAAGAAATACTTATTCACAAACAACTCAGAGTACTTCTTGTGCATGGATCATGGAGATGTAATCAATCGCAGTGGTCAGTTTTAAAGCTGATTTAAAGATTTTGTCATAAACTTTTAAGAGACTTTGTAGTTTTGTCCCTGCTGACATCTAGAAAACATAAAACTCTTTATTTATTCTACAGTTAATAGTGAAATTAAACAATATCTGGACCACATGTAGGATCTTTTGGTATCTGTGGAGCCCAGTTCACACACATAAAAACACACACAAATGAACCTTTACTGCTAGTAAGACTGTTAGCTGACAGTCTAGCCCTCTGGCGTGACATGACACCAGACACTGAAGAGGAAGGTAGCTATTGTGCAGGTTAACCTCTCACACCTGAGTCACCCTCTCGGGAAATCTCCCTGCTGTGACATCACCGCTGCTAACCAATCACATTCAGATAAGATGCTGTCGTCAAAAAAGCCTTACCACCAGGGAGGAAGTGTCTTTCTGTGGAACGGCAGGGGAACTACAGCGTGTGGTGAGACTATGTGTTCACCTTATCTAAGCAATATCGCCAGCTGTTATGTTAGTTTGTCTTGGCTTTAAGACAGTATTTCACACACAGTGTTGCAATCCATTTGCAGTCTTGCAAATACAGAGTCAAATGGAGGAAATATTGCACAGTACAGATAAATATTTAATTTGTCAATCCACCATGAAAATAGCATTTTAAGTTATGTCTTGAATAAAAAATCTGAAGGTCTGTTGACTTCAAAAGTGTTTTTGCAAAACTTTCAACTTCCAAACCTAAATTTCTTTATAATGTGGGATTCTTAGGGTCTGACTACTAATCAGAAATGTTTGTAATAAACCCTTGACTGCTCTGGTGTTAACAAACGCATCATTTTCTAGTTCAGATGAACTCAGATGACTGATATTCAGTGTCCCGACATCTACTCAAGTAAACAACCAGCGTCCTGCTGTGTATAAACTCAGTTACAATCCTGTCAGTGTTATCCATCTGTCAACATCAGTGTGTCAGCTGATGTCAGCTGTCAGGGATGTGTGGTGTTTGTTAGAGAACAGGTCAGACCTGTCTCTGGTAGTCATCCATCACCGTGGCCACGATTAAAACTCACGTGCCTGCAGCTGGGTGTGTTCTTGATAAATAACAGAGAAGCAACGTGATCAAAAAAACACAAACAATCTCATATCAGTATCAGTAAGAAAAACAAACAAACAAAAAACATAGTGGTTCTTAGTTTACAACAATATGAAATGGAGACAAGAAAGCAAATTTTTCCCTTTTGAGAAGAAGTCAAAGCAAATGTTTGATGTTTTTAGTTGATAAATTACTCAGTGAATTTTTTTATGAAAATTGCTGTTAGTTCATTATGTGTTTATTCATTGAACATAACTGACTAATAATGTATATACTGATGTGATGTACACATCATTTTCTATATTGCAGGCTCCAATACAACTTAAACACAATCCAATATTGTTTAATGGTCTTTACAGCTGGCACTACATAATCCTTTACATAGAATTTACTACCACCGGAACTGACCAGTGATAGCTGATAGGTGCCGCTGACCACTCCAATAAATTAGTCAAACTTTATTTGTATAGCACCTTTCATACAGGTTAGTGCAATTCAAAGTGCTTTACAGATGACTGACAAGTAAAACAATTTCATACTAATGCACACAAGATAGAAATGATAAAAGCAATAGAATACATTAAAAACAATAAAACAGACAACAGATAAAATAAAATAGATAAGAGGAAATAAAAATATTTTAAAATATGAATACAGTACAAAAGACTTGTGCCAAAGGACCTGACGGGCTGTCCTGGTTCATACATTTCCAGCATGTCTGACAAATTGTTCGGTGCAAGACTATGAAACTTCAAAAACAAGTCAAAGACTTTTAAAATCAATATGAAAACTGCTGCTGGAGGAGAAAGCTTCTTTTGTTTACTTCATCTGTTCAGATTTGTGTTATCAGAGGTGTTAGACTGGTGACCTAGGCTACCAGATTGCACAGTACAAAGTAAGTGTGTGTGGATTATCACAGCTCCTGACTCAAGACAAGTGAACTGTAGCCTATTGAATTCCCAAAGCCTATAGAGACTACCTATCGGCTGGTGTCTGAGTAAGTGCTCTTCATGCAGAGTGCAGTTGAGGCTGAAACAATGCTCCATTGTTTGGTTTCAGTTTTGTTTTTTAATTTACATGCTACATTTGCACACGTTATAAACCATTAAAATAAGCAGAATTCAAATGCAGGGTAGTTTGGATCAGATCACGCTGTCCTTCTTCTCACCTCAACCTTGTCAAGAAGACTGACGGCTTGTAAACATATCTGATGCAACAAAGCAGAGCAGTTTCAGTGGCTGCACTCCCAGTCAGGAGGTGTGTGTGCGTGTGTCTGTGATAGGCTACTTGTGGGGACAAATTTCAGACTTAAGACCAGTTTCTTGGAGACAGCTTGTCCAAATTGGGGACAAAGGCCATGTCCCCGAGTGGGGAAAAGCTGATTTTTGGGTCAGCGGTTAAGGTTAGGGTTAGGGTAAGTCTATGTAATGTCCCCAAAAGTGACCTAGGGCTGTGTGTGTCTGTGTCTGTGTGTGTGTGTGTGTGTGTGTGTGTGTGTGTGTGTGTGTGTGTGTGTGTGTGTGTGTGTGTGTGTGTGTGTGTGCGTGTGAGAGGCAGATAAACAGGCGTGGTGTCAGGTGTCTTGTGACTGATTCTTTTGTTTATACAGTCATAAAATGCACTCTTGTACATCCTTCTCTTCCTCCCCCCTCTCCCAGCAAACACCATGTCTTTATCTGAGTTCTCCTGCCTGCAGCCTTTGTACTTTTTCCCGTTTCCCCTCATCTCATGTCCTTATACTCTCGGTTTTTCATTT
This sequence comes from Thunnus thynnus, assembly GCF_963924715.1. Lineage (NCBI taxonomy): Eukaryota > Metazoa > Chordata > Actinopteri > Scombriformes > Scombridae > Thunnus > Thunnus thynnus. Next base: position 8,829,367 of record NC_089525.1, on the reverse strand, counting down.
AGGAGGACAAAATTTGAGCATTTTAAATATCCCAAATAAAAAAAGACATTTAAAAAAATCCTGCAGAGAGCCTTAAATGCTGTAAAATGAGGCTGAGACTATTCAATGAGCTAGCCAAAGGAGCACTACAGGACATCATACAACCTTTGTTCTTCTCCAGACACATTTAACTATACATTAACTTCAGACCCTCAGATGGAAAGGTCCAGGGTTTTTCCACTGCCTCTAACAGTTTGAATGTCTTTGCTGTTGCGGTTTAATTGATGATTTAATTATAGGAAAGGTCAAAGAAAACACACATTCATTGTACATTTATTTAGTATTTCACATTTGGGGGTACCAGACACCAGTTGATTTGAAATCATTTAGGGTCTGTATATAAAACCTTAAAGAAGTTCAACTGTCAGAAAATTTCAGAGAGTATACAATATTTTTAATCTCTAATGTCAGGTTGGTATATAACACAACTACAGTATGACAGGACAGGAATACGGTAACTGATGAGGTGTCTGTGTGTGTGTGTGTGTGTGTATTTATGTTTTTTCCCTGTTCCTGTGGTGTGTTTAAGGTTATGTTCTTCCTTGATAATGGTCAGTATTCTCAACAGGTTCCCTGAGAGGCAGAGGTTGCTCCAGGCTGAACATGAGCGTGGGCTCCCTGCTCATTGGCTCGGGGCGGCGCCAGTCACGGTTTATGGGCAGGCCATTTTGCTGTGCAAATGAAGTATCGGCACACGGGTGCGCCGTCTCCTGGTGAGGTGGTGGAGTGAGGCAGAACTCCTCTTTCTCCTGCTGCTCCAAGTGTCTGAGGATGGCTTTGGACAGGAAGTGAGGGTCGTCCACATGCTCATCTAGAAGAAGAAGAAGACAACATGACTTCTAACCCTTTTCATGTTAGTTTTCTGAACGGTTGACCTATGCAATATACTCACTTGTTCAAAAGGTTATCTTTGTTAACAATAATATAAGGTGGAACATTTATGCAGTGATACTGGGTTTGTCACTGCCAATACAAAGATAAAAAGTTCGCATTAGGCCTAAGATCATCCTTCATTTCAGCTGCACACTGCGCAGCTTAAGGGTTCTATCAACATAACCTTTTTAAAAACACATAAATTGCAAAAGAATCCATAAATACACTAATCCTGATTGTCAGTCCTTGTGGGAAAGTGGATAAGCTAAAAGCTGAAATCCCCCTAAAAGCAGTCTGTCTCATGGTTACACATTTAACTCAGGCACACACACACAATTGGCTGTCCTCCTACCATTGAGAAGGATGAGTTTGAAGCGGTTGCGACACTCCAGTGAGTGATCCAGTATTTCCTGCAGGGTCCTGTAGAAGAGCAGGACCTGCTGCCTGCGCATGGCCTCCCCGAAACCAGCGCTGCTCTCCTGGGACATCTTGTAGAGCGTCAGCAGTGGCGTTGCATATTCCACCACACACTCATGGGCCTGGTTACAAAAAAAGACACAAAAAGATGAGATGAATGCATTTCCTGGACAAATAATCTTTTAAAATCTAGTAATACTGTAGCTCCACATATGATTACCATGTTTTACAGGTAGATGGTGCTGTCACTGTGTTTTACTAAACTAGTGAATTCTCAGGTTTAACCAGGAGGTGGTACTAATGCTGTGCTATGGAAGGTGCTGAAGGTAATGTACTGGACTGTGAATATGGTCACTTCTCTAGGTCTGCTAATAACATATTTATTAAGTTATTTATGCCTTTCAGCTATATTTTCATAGATAAGTCTGTTCGGCTCGTACATTGTTTATTTATGTCCCACATCACAAGACGTCTGTTATGAAAAGCCGTCACAAGTTTCAGTTTCTTTTATAGTCTCAAAATATATTTTAAACAAGAGAACAAAATCCTTTTCAGATAACGTTTGAATGAAAATTAATTGTAATAAATATACCAATAAAGCTATCAATTTGAATAAGGTTCAGTGGTGGAAGACGTGCTTTAATGTTTTACGTAAAAGTAGCAATACAAGTCCTGCTTTCACAGTAACTAAAGGTATATAAGTATTATCATTGGCATTCTGACTTATAAAGTATAAAAAGTAAGCTCATTTTAACTCAGACCTGAGACTCTGGGACACTGACGGACATTTATCACTATTTTCTAACCAACAATGAAAATAATCATCAGTTGCAGCTAATTTATAAGATTGTCTCATGTTTTGTATGTAAAATCTTCATCTGTAAAGTAATCATAGCTGTCATGAATTACAATTCACAAGTAGAAACAAATAGAATTAAAGCTGCAAGCCGCGCTGATCGGGCCCTCGCACCCTTGCGTACGTCCCCGCGTGGTGCAGTCGAAGGGCTTCTGTTACTCGCATGTAGATGTGTTCAGACCCGGGCTGTTTTCAGACAGTGCAAGAAGATAAACTCCACTTCCTTAGTCCACTATTTTGCCTGCTGCCGGGGCGCTATGACTGTCATTAAATATGGGCCTTTACATGTCTTCAGACCGGGACTCTTAACAAGCACGTGAAATTTGGAAAAGATCAGACCATGTGGAGTCAAGTTATAGGGCTTTGAAATTTCATGGCGAGACATCGAAATTCGCCGTGTCGTCATGGCAACACCTTTCAACAAAAAGTCACCAACTTCAGAATATACAAACTCAAACGTCTTGAGACTATTCTGAGTAAAGTTGAGGTAAATCCAATCGCCGTGCTACCCACAGGGCGTCAAAGCGTAAAACATGTTACTTCCTGTTGCCAGTAGGTGGTGCTATGACTCAGATTCAGTATTGACACATGGATGTGTTCAGGGTTGGACTCTTTACAAGAACAAAAGGTTTGGATCTCTTCGGATCATGTATGCCGGAGTTATGGCTGTTTCACTTTTCATGGCGAAGGATCGAAATTCTACCCCCGGCCACACCCCCTTCGCAATGTCGAAAACTCACCGTTTTGATAACTTTTCATCTCCAAGGTCTGTAGATGACACTGACTGAATTTGAAGTTGCTGAGGTCAAATCTGTAGGTGGAGTTCGTTAAAGTACGCGGCCTGGAAATGACCGAATCGGCGTCAAAATCGCAACTTTGATCCAAAATGTCCGACCTCATATTGGACTGAGGGTATGTGTTCAAGACACTTTTTGATGCGTCTGGTCATGATACATAAGCATAACGAATTTTATTCTTCTACGACAATCCGTGTTGAGGGGCTCAATTTTCCAAATTTTCTAGAGCCATTTTGCCCCGCCTTTTTGCGAGACCCATAAGATATCAAATTTTTCGCCACTCTTGATGTATGTGCAAAGTTAAACAACTTTTCGTGCACGTTTAGGCCCTCAAAAATGCATTTGTTTCAGAAGAAAAATAATAATAGAGAAAAACTCCTTGAGTTACAATAGGGACTTCGCACTGTCAGTGCTCGGGCTCTAAATATAAAGTAGCATGAAAAGGAAATACTAAAGTTAAGTACAAGTACAGTACTTGAGTTAATGCTACTCTCCACCAGTGGTCTTTATCTTATTTTAGTGAGACATTGTTCTAATGTCACTCAAAGAGGCATGATGGGAGGTCAAAAAGTCATCTTTCCTGTGTATTGACTGCAACTGTAGATTACAGCCAGAACATAAGTTTGGTAATCACTTTGAAATAATTGGTGGCTATTTTGGTCTCACATGAAACTCAGGCTGCCTACATGAAGCTGCAAACTTTCTTTCCCTCGACTAGACTACAGAGGTGGTTTTGAGTACAATCATTCTTAGATTTGTGACATCAAACACCTTGAATATAGAGCACATTGACATCTTGAAATGTTGAAAAAAATATACTGAAAGAGCCCCTTAAGTTACTTTACTCTGACTCTCTCTCTCTTTCTCTCTCTCGCATTTAAGCTGTGCAGTCTTTACAAATCTGATCAAAGGAGAAAACATGAGCACACTGAGTCTTTCAACCCACACTGGCAATAAGAAAACCGACACTGACTTGAATTACAGCACAAGCAGCTCAGTGGCATTCAAACTGCAGCTTCTCTTCTTACCTTATTTAATACTGACTGAATAGTTTACGCTGCATCTGAGAGACATTTGTGTAGTAATCTGCTTCAGATTGCAGATTATCTGGTGAAAGGTATGATGGGTAATCACTTTTTTGCAATACAATATCAGATATTTAATTTAAAATAACAATGGTATACAGGTCTGTGATGAACTCAAGACCTGTCTAGGAAGTTTCTGTGCCTTTTGCTCAATGCCTGTTGGTTCTTTTTCAGCCACACTTGACCCTTGCAAGCACAGAAAATGATAGTCTCACAATACCAGACATTGGAGATCTCTGCCTACCGAAGTCGGGGGATTTCTAAATGCATGGTAGTTGCTTGAACAGCAGTGAGAACGTTCATTTTGTTTCTACCTAGTTTTATCAACGAAACCTGGGAGATTGTCCTCAGTCTCTATAAGTGAAGCGTTTACAGACTGACCTGTGAGTCTAAGAAAATGGATTGATGGAAAACATTCCCACCAACCTTCCCATGCTCATCCACTACTCTGTAGACACTGTGCTTGTAGACCCGTCCCCGCACCCCCGCCCTGTCTATTTCGTTGTTAGGGAGGTTGTCATAGAAATGAATGTTGTCGTCCTCGTCTTCCAGCTTGTGAGAGATGTTGGCGTTTAGAGGTATGAGGATGAGAAGCTTCCTGGAGCCACGACCCCAGTAGGGACAGCTGGCCTGGTGCGTGGCCTGAAATGCTGTGATGGAGTCCTCCAACCCTGAGTGGACACACACAAACACACACTCACTCACAGATTCACTCATATCTGTTTATTCACATGTATTCATTCCTGTAGGATTATACTGGTTAGGGTGTTGGAACAAAAGAGGTTGTCTGAAAACGGGCAGCTACTGTATAACCAACTAAATTGTTAACATAATACAGGTAAAGTCCACAAACTGGTATTCAAATGATCACTGCAGAATTTGAAAGAACAGGAATCAAATGGGCATGGTGTGTGTGTTTGTGTGTGCTTTGATGTTACTGACGTGGCAGCACCAGACGCAGGTAGCCCAGGTAGAAGGACCAGGCCAGGCCATGGGCCACGTTCATCTTCCTCCCCTCGCAGATGTCTGACACCTCCACATCCGACGGACCCTGCACACCGACCACAGAAACAGCCAGGGAGGATGTCACAACACCTCACCTTTTGGATTTCTGGAACAGAAAAGGGCATCCCTGTACCCAAGCTGCCCTTTCCTACGTAGGACAACTATATTTTTATATAACTCAGTACAAAAGCAGAGGACAGAGACAGCTACACCCAAGCTTGAGCTGGATTTGAATCTATAATGCTGCCAGTTTCTATAAGGAGTCTGAGGGAACACTGAGCTTTGTTCAAAATTATACATCAAGTCTTTGAGGGCAGTATGAGCACTTGGTCATTCTTGCTGGCGAAGGCATATTTTCCGCCTATTTTTACTCCAGAAATGTCATATCAATTACAATCAACTCATTCTTCAAGGAGTATCTTATATAGGAACCTTTCTGTCTGAAGTATAATCCTTTTATGTTAAAACCAAACTATTTTTCACATGTACCAAACTCTGTTCGATCTGCAGAGTCCCTCTCAATCTTTAAGAAAAGACTAAAGACCCAGCTCTTTCACGAACACCTCTGCACTTGATGGACTGTAGGTGGAGAAAAAACAAAAAGACTATACTTAAAAAAAACAAAAAGAAAAAACTTGCTCCTATGCAATCTATGCATTTCCTTGGTGCACTGCCTGTTGGCATCTACGTCCTATCGGACTCAAACTTAAGCTTTATGGCACTTACGTATGTTGTTGTCTCCTGACTAGATCCCTGCGTATTGTATCAGTCTCAGATGTGCATCACTTTGGATAAAAGCATCTGCTAAATGAAAAATGTAAATGTACCACGGTGCTCTGAGCTGTAACAATGACAATTATCTTTCTATATTACATTACATTCATTTGCAATAAGCGCATTTTGTTAAGGAGGGCACCCCTCTAGTCCAGGGGCTTATTAAAAGTCCTGACTAAATGTATTTATTATTTATGAATTATTAGTTTTGCATTTAGTCATTAGTATTATTCTTGTTTCAGTGAAATAAAATGTTTTTTCACACTTAGTTTTTAGTGTAGTTTTAGTAAACTATAATACCTGTTGTATCATCCGAATGATTTTGTAGAACTTTACTAACCGTGTTTTATGCCTTACAGGTATGTTTATTTGAGTAAATGTTTAAACCAGTTACAGCCTGTTTAGAATCAAGGTCATAGCATTGCTTTGTGTTTGTGTGTGTTGCATTATAGACTGTCCTGTGTGTGTATATGAGTTAACTTACAGCACGTTCTGGGATTTTCCATAAGTTTCATGTCCATATAAGAGTTTTCTGTTCCCCTAATTGGGATGATCAGCTCATGTCGCATGGGTATATAAAGATAAAGAAGAAAAACAGCTCTCTCTCTGCTATACTGAAACCCTACATTGGTTTTGGACTTGACTTTGAATAGCATTTATATTGTAAAGGAACAAGAGCTAGTTTTCATCAAGTATATGAAGTGCAACCCTTCTGAATAGATAAAAGCTGGAATAGATTGACATGGCAGTTACGGGTGTGGAGGCAGGCTGAAAAGGTGGTTTTTCACCCTGTGGCTGTGACTTTGCCCTGATCTCAGTGAAGAACTCTAAATTATCTAAATGAACCAGGATTGTGAAGAAAAAGATATATTCCCTCTGCCCAGTTATGCCAGTTGTCCAGGACAAAAAAAACATACACCTTAAACCTCTAAAGACATTGTTTTAAAGTATCAAATTTCCTAATCTCCTAAATTAGACTCAAAGTAGACTAAAAGGTTGCTTGTTTCACTATTTGGTAACATTTTGTAATACAGCCTGTGTTTTAGAGAGTAACTTCCCTTCGTTTACCATGTCATTTCTTAGAACTTATGGTGTAATGTAGACTCAAAGTAGACTAAAAGGTTGCTTGTTTCACTATTTAACATCAAATGAGTGTTGTAAACTGACAACATGTTGCTGGCTGTCGTTAGCTAGCTTGCCCTGGAGGGCTGTATGAGTGCGTGGGTGCATGTAAAGAGGGAGGTGGTTCTGGCTCTTACAGTCACACACATAATGAAACTATTTTCTTTTAAACTAAAACACGATACATGTGTGGAAAAGCGTGAAAGAGTGAAACTAGATTGAAGATAAGAGTTTCTCTTTGCTCGTGAGGTTGGTTAAGGTCAGGTTAGAGAATCATGTCAGTAAATGTATATCAGACGTCATTTAATGAAGGAACGCTCAGCCAACTTTCAGCATTGATAAATGACACGACGGACGTCCTCAGTGAAGCTCAGTCTGAGAACGACATCTGAGATCAGGCTGTTGTACAAACACTGGTCTCATTTCTGACTTTGTGTGACAGCATTGAACATTCACCTTGTCAGAACTCTCTTTGATTTGTTTTTTTCAAAGACTCATAGCCACATCAGAGCCATTTTTCTGGGCCAGTGACAGGCAGTGAGGCAGAAACTTGTGAGATAAATTAAGTATTTCTAAATTAATCATAAAATTGGTTTCCAGTAGCTGTTAAAGTGTAAACAAAGTTGAGATACTGCAAATGCTAATGCCCACTCCTACCTGGTTTGGTAACATGCTTGAACACTGGCAGGGTCCTTTAATACAGAATAAGATTCTCATATTCAGAGACCAACATTTATGATTACGGCAGAGAAAAAGAAAGACAGAGACCCCAGAAAAACAAAGATGCTGATGTTTTTGTGTCAGGTCTGGATCTCACCAGGACGCCCAGGCTTTTCAACAGTGCGTAAAGACCAGAGGCTAAGAAGAGGAGTTTCCAGCTTTGGCCTTTGTGTGGGAGAGGATCTCCACCCAGGTAGAGCAGAAGTACTGCCAGCCCTGCAACCAGCGGGGTCTTCCCCCCCAAACCACAGGCTGTCAGCACCTGGCTCCACAGCGCTCTGCCTCGATACCTGGTAAGAAAAACAGAGAGGAGAAATGTGTTGTTGTCCCTGTAACCATGTCGACGCTGTGGCACTGTGCTGGTGGATGTTCAGCACTTTAACGTAGTCCATGAGTCTTATGGACTCTTATGAGTGTTGATTTCAGTGAAGCGAAAGAGAAAGTTTGTACACACAGTGATGCCAGAAAAGGGGCGGGCATGTCACATGTTTTATGAAACCGAAATGTGGGCTTAATTTAGCAAAAGAAGCACCAATTATACCACTGTGTACCACACAAACTGCCCCATGTGTACCACAAATGTGTCCCATGTGTTTATAAGTAAAATTGACACACCTTGCACATATTAAAGGAAAGGCATTCTCAAACATGAGCACACCTCTCTCTCTCACCTAGTGTTTGCATGGTGCAGTATCTCCTCTGCCATCAGACAGACTCCGTGCATCAGAGGGCCAAGGGTTAGGATGAGTGTTACCATGGCAACCCAGCCAAATAACCTTTCAGGGGACAAAACCATGATGCCTCCTATTGTTATGGCAGCCAGCGCCGCAGCACACACCTTAGGCACATCCCCACGGGGCTGAGGGATGAGAGCATCCTGATCTCGGAGGCACTGCATCTGTGAGGGAGCAGTCACCTGGTGTCAGGGAGCGCTTTTATCATTCAGTGTGTGCAGCCAGCTCACGCACGAAACATTTCAAAACCATTTGAACCAAGTTTTATGTGGTAGTTGAGTGAGAAATATGGCTGTGTTGACTGTAAACACCTTGGACATTCAACGTTCCCCTAACAAAAACAAAATATTACATAAAGACCACTGTTTAAAGACCACCTCCAGACATGTTTTAAGACATATAAAAATACTCTGCTTTGAATAATAATGTGTGTCTGATAAGAAAAAGAAAAGTTTGGTAACACTTTATTACACAGCCTGTGTTTTAGAGTGAAACTTCCTGTCACTTTCCATGTAATTTCTCTGAATTTACAGTGTAATTTCCTCATTCTCTACTTCATTGTATGAACTTGAAAAAGGACAAGTTGAGAAATTTGTTTATACTTTTGAATATTAGCTCCTAGCAGGCATGCTGAAAACAAACTTACCTCTCTCAAGTGCACAGCTATGGAAGGCTTGTACTGTCATAACAATACAGTAATGTAATAATATACAGTTAATAAGATATGTAGACAGTTCTTTACTCAGTAAAAATAAACAATCACAATAAACACTATCAAGCATTACAAGACCTTTGACCATCTGATTTTATGAAAAGGGACACATGCTGTAGGTTTTATAACCTTTCATGTCATAAATTAAAACTAAAACGTGTCATTTACAACAGACCTGACTAACATTTTGAACAGATAGTGAGAAAACATTATTGAACATGTCATAAAAAACATTTGATTTTATTGCACTAAATCCATATATATGTGTACTGATTCATACGAAGATATTACACCTTACGTTCTAAGAAATTACATGGTAAATGAAGGGAAGTTACTCTCTAAGACACAGGCTGTATTGCAAAATGTTACCAAAGTTCAATTACCCAATTATACATTTTTGAAATGACATCTTCTCCTTCTACCTTATTAAAAATCCAGAATCTATGAATATATAAATATTGTTCATTTTAAAAGCTTAACTTCTGGACACAAGATGTCTCTGCTTCACTGTAAAGTCCATTCTCAGTGTTTCTGCACTGGAGGCTTCAAATTTCCACACCACACTTGTGTCAGTTGCACACAAGTGTGGCTTCCAAACTAGTCACAAATCATACACTTAAACTCAGATTTTCGATGAGCATGTTGCATGTGTGGCCAGTCATGTGACAGTGTGTGTTTTTCCATCACCTGTTAATAGATACACAGATGCTGTGACATATCTGGCAGTGGTGTGGTGAGAAATGCATTTTCACAAGTTACACACACCCCAGGTGCATTCCAGTAAAACCGCATTTCAATGAAGCAACGAGAGAAAATGTTCCAGTAAGATGCACAGTATAGTATATATATACTAGTTGGTAGTAACTATGTTTGTAATAGATAATACAGTTTCATATCAAATAATAAGGTTATTTTTTTTTACACCACACACCACCTAGCTTGGAAAATTGTCTATTAGAATTTGTTCTCAACATTTTCAAATACAATAGCTTGTGTTAATACTGTGTTCTCCTACTGAGATCAGAAAACATCTATGATTTCTCTCACTGTTAAGAGTAAACGTCCAATCTGATAGTGGACAGTTGGTCTATCTCCATACAAGTTACATTTTACTAGATAAGAAGAAAAATGTATGCAGGCACTCACCTTGCTTGCTTGATTGCTTTATCCACATGAGCGTTTTCCTTTGTCTTTTCTTTTTTCCTCCCCTCTCCTTCTCTCTCCGCCCCATTAGTCATCATCCAATACTTTCAGTTTCAATTTCCAATACATAAGCCTGTGTATTTGTGTACCAAAGTCCCCAGAACATTGAGAGAGGGAGGGGGAGAAAGAGAGAGAGAGGGGTGAAGAGATTGAAGGTTATGAAACAGGAAGTTCTCACTTTAAAACTATAAATACTTTTGTGATGATGCACAGATTTTTAACATTTTCACGTGACAGTGGACCTCTAGTTAAAATGTTGTTAGTTATTTCACACTAGAAGAGGCCGACATGTTGTTGTGGTCATATTTTGTCCCCTTTGTTGAATCATTTGGATACCTAGGTGTCCATGTAAGGTAAGCAGTAAGGTTTTAGGCCATAACAATCCTCCAAAACTGTGTTGATGCTCCTTATCATACATTCTGAAAAGTCTGTGGAACTCTACTGGAGGGATAAACACCATTTTTTCCAGAAGATATTCCCTAAATTGGTATTTTGATGATGGTAGTGGAGAGTGCTGACTCCCAAAATCTTGGGAGATGAGATCTGGGGACTGTGAAGGTCATAGTGTATGATTTACATAATTTTCCTTCAAATTATTTTTGGCATTTTGTCTTCATTTGACAGTAGACAGCAGAGGTAGATAGAGAAAGAGAGCAGGTAGTCCTGAGCCAGAATCAAACCAGATACAGAGAGTATGTGTCTGACACCACGACCATAACTACCATAGAGGACACTGAGGTCATTACTTTATTTTGGAGATTTGGGGGGTTAATCATGACACAAAGTGAAATTTACATTATACAATTACATACATAACATATATATATGTTTGGGTTTTCTATAAAAATGTTGGTTCTAGTGTTTTTCTTTTCACCAAGTTTGACTGATTTTATGCTAAATAAATTAAAACAAAATAAAATGAATTTATAATTCACAAAACATCTGAATAAAATGGTTTTTTTTAAACCCAGATTTTTTTATTACAGATTTTGGTTTGTGGCTAGTTTCTTAGGTGTGAGGGGAATTTTAATTTAAAGTCCCCCTCCACTCAAAAATGTGTTTTTCTTCTTGTTCCTTCAGTTGGATGTTTGAGCTTCATTATGCAGAATGATGTATGTTCAGAGATTGACTTGAAGACTGTTTTTACATTCATAGGCTGAAAGTGGAAAGTTTCTCTGTGCTCACTTAAAATCTGATTTTAAGGGGTGGACCTACGAGTGGGATTTGTGACATCACAACTTGAGGTGGCTATGGCTCAGGAAGTAGAGTGGGTCGTCCCCTAATTGGAAGATCGACAGTTTGATTCCTGGCTCCTCCAGTCCACGTCAGTGTATGAATGAATGGTGAATTTGGCTTGTAGTGTAAAAGCACTTTGAGTGGTTGGAAGACTAGAAAGTCGTTCTATAAATGCAGTTCATGGAAAGCCAATCCTGGTCCAATATTCAACCTACACAAGTGTGATGTGGAAACTTGAAGCCTCCAGTGTACAAACACTGAGAATGGACTTTACAGTGAGTCTTGTGTCCAGTAGGAAGACTTAAAAAATCAACAATATTTACATATTTATAGATTCTGGAATTTTTAATGAGGAAGAAGGAGTCAATGTCATTTTAAGGACTTTAACAAGATAATTTGACTTTTTTTTATTTTTTAGAAAAACTATCAGACACAAATTATTATTCAAAGCAGAGTATTTCATATACATCTTAAAAATGTCTGGAGGGGATCTTAAATGTAGCATGTAATTAGTTACACTCCAGCACAACAATATTAATCAAACTACTTTAATAGTAGTTTGTAGAAGAAGAATTAATTTTGATGCTAAGTTTGCTCCTGCATTTAGTCCAGCTATAGGTGCTGGTGTGTAAACTAAAATACATGAAAAACGAGTGAATGTACAAATAAAAAAAGCTATTGAGGCAGAATTATACTACAGTTTTATTTTCCACAGAACTGTTGTTTCAACATGACGAGGCTCAGCTCTGCAACACCCAGGCATGCTGCTGTGTAATCATGTTCCTCTGTGATTTTGCAATTGTATAACAGGTCGAGTCAGTACGACTGGCTTTGATGAAGCCTTCCTCGGTATCATCATGGGGGTTCTTGTGGTTTATCTCTGTGTGTGTGTGTGTGTGTGTTTGTGTGTGTGTGTGTGTGTGTGTGTGTGTGTGTGTGTGTGTGTGTGTGTGTGTGTATGTGTGTCTCCATGCTCATTGGTAAGGAAATAAAGGCTCAGTATCCATACCAAAGGTTCATGCATATTTTATTCAAGAGTAAAAAAGTGGATCGTCCCATGGGGCATGCTTACAGTGTTAGTGACTGGGGAGTCAAAACAGAAAGAGAGAGAGAGAGAGAGAGAGAGAGAGAGAGAGAGAGAGAGAAAGAAAGAACCGTGGCACAATTTCTATGGCACAGGGTCTCCCAGGGGGGTTCACCTCTCCCAAAGAAGCACAACAAGATCAACCAAGGAGCAACGCAACATGAAGAGCAACCAGCAGAGAGAGAGAGCTTAAATATTAAGAATAATGTCCATAATAAATAGAATCATAATAATCATAGAATCATAAATATCAAATAACAAGAGGAATCATCAAGAATTATGATCAGAGAGTACACTTTTTTTTCCTTTAAATTGTGACGGCAACACACCGGCTCTTCTGTTAAAATGTGTCTTGCTGCTTTTTGCTTTGAACAGCGCAAATTGTAACCATGCAATCATGCTTTTGGCTGCCTGAATGCCTGTGCCTCTGTATATAGTATGGTCATTCATCAATGCTAGTTTAATATTTGTTTATCGTTATTCATATTTATCATTAAAAACAACTCCTGTACATTGACAAAGAAGAGAGGAGAGAACGTGGACTCGACACTTTGAATAGAAGCGTACTGTCATTCTGTACAGCGTCGAAAGAAAAACCGGAAACACAGGTCGTGAAAAAAAAAGAAAGAAGAAAAAACATGAAAAAAATCAACAAAATATAACACAAAATGAATACAAAAAAATAAATAAAATTAACATTATGTACAAAATAAATTATTCATTATTCCTCAGTTCATTTATATTAGCCAGCAAAACAAGAAGAAAAGAATTTCCTACCATAGTGAAACACAGAGCACAAATATAATCTTCACATTATTATCAAAGAACTTAACTCTGCATGCACTGATGCGTTAATATAAATGCTTTACAAAGACCTTTTTCTTCTGACTTCTTCTTGTTGTCTTGGCTGCTGCCTTCACCAGAAGAGTCTGTTTCCTCTGTAAAATATCATTTCCTGCTTTTTAGGCCGGAGATTCCCGGCCATCACTGCTGTTTGGCAGCAGACAGCAACGCGGGAAGAAAGAGAGGATGTAGAAAGAGAATGAATAGAGTATGACTTCACATTTCAACTCCCCCCTGGTTCCCTCACATATATAAAGCATCCTACTTCCGCTATACTGCATCTTGCAATCCATGTGACCATATGCATCAGATGTGCAATAAAACCTCTCTATGTATCCTATTTACACATGACAGGTAGGGAGAAACACTTGCTTGCAATCTGACCCGGGGCTCAGTTTCAAGCCTTTCCCGAGAGCTAACCGGCCTTGGACCAGAGGGGATGAGGGAGGGGGGGGGGCTTCCACTCGACTTCAAGTGGAGGGTGGGTGCAGTGTAGTGCTACAAAAGCAACTGGGAATCTCCTCCCGAGAGTAAATGGAGAGCGAGGGCTCAGATTAGACTGCAGCTGAGATTATCTCCACACATCTCGCGGCGACAGATAAGCCAACCGCACTACCCCGCACATCAAAAATTTCTCTCGCTGTTGCCCGGGCCAATCGGCTGAGATCTGCACACGTTTGCAAACGAAAACACATTTTTCAAATATAACCGCACGGACATTTACATGTTGAAGCATGTGCACGCACGCAGGCAGGCATATCCACAACCCTATAAAATCAATCTATCGCAAAGTTTGGTTCCACTTCCTGTTTTTGGATGCAAACAGGAAAAAGAAGCATACATATCTTTAATGCACCCCCCCCCCCCCCACAACCCCCACCCCGTGCAAACACTTGACCCCGCCCGCCCTGCCCGACACAACACATTCCACCGACACGGCCACATCATGCTGACACTGTCAACCCACTGGTGATCCCCAACATACACGGTGAACAGCAGCTCCTCCTGTTTTGCATGGGGCATGATTTTTGTAGTTTCTTTCCTGTTGTTGTGCAGGTACATGGGAGTTGTAGTTCTCTAAATAGGGTTGATCGGTTCAGTGAAGAGACTCAGCCTTTTGGTGGAAAAGTCCGGGTATGCTCATGCCTTTACATACAGCTGAGGGCAACGGGAAGAGGGTAGATAATCATGTCTGTGTGTGTGTTTGTGTGTGTGTGTGCGTGTTTGTGTGATTGCCTGTGTGTGAAGCCTATTTAATGTATGAAATACTTTGTGTGTGTGTGTGAGATGCGTTTTTCTTGTGTATATATGCCTATGTACAGGTATCTATAAATATGGTACCATATCAGTGTTGTAACTGCAGGTATGTGTCTGGGCATGTGGGAGCGGATGTCCATCACTGTATATTGCTGTTGCTGTCGGTCCCATTGGGCTCTCCCATGTTCATGCGGCCCATCGACAGGCCCACGCTGTTGACGGCGTCGCGCCGCGGTGGCATCCTCTCGTTGATCCGGTCCAGACCTTTGGCCTCCTCGAAGCTGCTGATCCGATGCTGCGGGGAGAAGCCTCGGATGGCTGCGGAGACAAGCGGCCACGCACCCACACACGCAAGACACACAAACATACATACGTGCACGCAGAGTTAATATTTAACAAGACATTTAGTAGAATCTTGTGTATCCAAATCCCTGGAGGCTTGAAGGAAATATTCAGAGCACTGAAATGGATTGAAATTCCAAACCACATTTTATTCATTTATGAAATGAGATAGAGCACACTTTTACAAAGCATTCAGTGTGTGTCTTGAACTGTATTTCACCTTTTAATACTTTCATTTGAGCGCACCGGTAAGGACATTGTAATAATTTTGATCCGGATTTTGCTCCCTTTAGCTTTGGGTTTGGATAAACAAGGTTCTGTCATATATTCACATCAACAGGGTTCTTAAACCAATATCCACACACATCAGCCAGTGTTCATCTGTTGTCTGAACGCTGAGCTAGGATTAGCTCGACCTCTGGCTCACAGTGAACGTAACAGTCAGTGCGACCTGGCCATTGATCCTAGATCAGTAGACACCTGCTATGGAACAAAGCACAGCTGCACAGAAGCGGTCGTTCATAAGTCATTAAAATGTGTTTTGAATGCGTGATGAGTTTTTGACAGGAAGCCAACTGTTTAAAGAGTTACCACTTAATCCTAAACTGAAGTCGTCTATGAACAAATATTCAAAGGAAAGGTGTCAGGCTCTCCTTTTGTCTGAGCTTGCCAATTTTTGAAGTTCATGACTAATTTGTTCACATTATAGGTTTGGCTACATTTGATCAAATTTGTCAGTTTTTTTGAGATAATGAACTTGACACAGATTTGCAACTATTCCTCTTTCTCAGTGTGTTCAATTAAATAATGTGCCGTTGCACACAAAGTTCTTTCTTAAAGGGGCGCTCCATTGATTTTACACATGCAGCTCAGTACTAGTCATGGGGATGATGTCATCAGGGTTACCTCGGCTTGGACTTGGAGAATTCAAATTTATAAAGGAAGTTTGACATTTTCGGTAAAACCCTTATTCTCTTTCTTGGCGAGAGTTATATGAGAAGTTAACCTGGCGCTGTCCTAAAAACTTTAAATGTTGTATACAGACAGTTTGTGGTTTTACAGGGAGTTGTGTGCTGGAACTACTTCTTGGCCCGGCGCAGTGACCTTTTCTCTCTGCTGGCAACTTCATGATAACAAAACAACAAAAAGACTTAAAGAAGTCACTGGTCTTTGCCAAGAAATAGTTCCAGCACACATCTCTCCCCCATAAAAACAACAAGTTATTTTTACTTCTCTGCTTCTGTTTGGATTAAATAAACAACATACAAAATGTACAACTATTCCATTTAACAGAGAGCAAAAACAAAAAAGATGTTACTGGTTACATTATAGGAAATCCAGCATTTTTGGAGCCTGAAACTAAAACTCCAAACTAGGAAACAAAAATCATGATGTCTCGGCTTCTACTGCTTCAACTTTGACCATTCTTTCTTTTTCTTTTTTTTTTTTTTAAATCTGTCTTTTTTGAGTTTCCCAGGTTTACTGAAGTGGAGTAATGAATTTCTGTGTCATGTGTCAGGGGACAATTAGAGCCATCACATCTGATGGTGTTTGTTATCAAAACTAATTTCACTAAAACAAACACCAATCCCACAACTTGAAGTTGTGAGATCAGCTGAATTGCACTCTCTGTGTCAACAGATGCTCCTGTGCTGTTCAGGAGGTCTGTCTGGACAGATCAGCGCCACTTTTGAACAACGGCTACTGTCACGTTACCTTTGCGTGCATGCAGCTACTCACAAGTACAATATGCCACTGTGTTACACAGCTTACACCCAGCTAACAAGTCAAATTACATAACAGAAAAAAAAAACACACGAGAGATGTCCATAATTTATTTGCTTAAACAAATTATGGACTCTAGTTCAGGTAAGCTATAGACAATAATACACAGAAGACTACAGTTAAGTAAAGCGTGGCGTAATCTATAAGCCTGCACAAAATACAGTATACTAAACACAAATACCATGAGCACAATCTGTTCAGAAGCACAGCAAGAACCTGGCAGACCCGTCCCGGCTTCTTTCAGCCGTTCAGTTTAAATTTTTTTGGGCGGCTGAAACCTCTTTCCATGAAATGTGCATGAAATGTGCACACATGCCAAATTGATCTTCTTTTTCCTTACACTGAAGTTCTTCACCATGAGAACCCATATCTGTGGTGAAATATTTTACACTCAAGGTTAACTTACTTAGCTTTCCACAGACTTCAACCACATCCTACTGTCTTCTCCAGCAAATGGAACTTACTCAGCTGTCGTCACATGACCAAGTACAGTACAAAGAGACCTAGATCGCATAACCTGTTATCATGTGACTGAAGCTCTGTGCTTAGGTCATGTGACCATTTGTGGGCGAAGACCATGGGATATGATCAAAAGGTCAGTGAAAAGCGAAATCTTGAGTTTAGAATATTCTACTGAACACAAAGTTTTTGGGGATTGGTTTGTAAAATAAATACAAATATATATTTCTGCTGTTCTGCCGTCGCTTGTAGAGAAACAGATTGATTGCATGTTCATCTTCTACAGAACTACAGCACCTACGGAATATAAAAAGAAAGACTAACACACTGCAGACGATACGAGGCCCGAGTGCCCCCGTCCCCCTTCACAACACCCACTCCCACCTACAGCCCCGCTCTTCTTGTGTGTGTATGTGTGTGTGTGTGCGTGTGTGAAAACACAGTGTGTGATGTGCAGTGTGTGTTACATCTGAATAAGATGCAAATAAATGTTTGTGTGTATGTGTTGGGAGAGAGGGTGTAGTTGTGTTTCCTGTTTCCCAAGAAAAGGAAAGAGAAGAGTGTGTCTATATTTGCATGTGAGTGTGTTTTAATGTGGCGGCTTCAGCGTGCAGCGGTTTTAGGCTTTGTGGTGAGCACTGATGCGGTTAGAAGAGCTCAGTGCATCGTGGGTAAAAAAAAAATCTATGACCTTATGAGCATGGGTGGCTGAGAGCGCAGCCATGCTACACACACACACACCACACACACACACACACACACACACGCACACGCACACGCACAGTGAAATGAGTGGGGGTTTTACCTTCAGCATCCTTAACTGTCTCGATGGCTTCTATGGCCTCAATGGTAGCTGAAGGATGGTCAAACATAAAAGAAGAAGAGAAAGAGAGGAGGACAGGAAGAGAGAGGAGATGACAGAGTCCGAGAGAGGAGATGAAGTACAAAGAAAGAAAGAGGAGAAGAAGAAAGGAGTGAAGGCTGAAACATGCTTCTGTGCAGATATGTGTCTTTGGTTAAGAACGCAAAGATGGGGATTATGGGTAACCATTGCTCGCGGAGGCTTGTCGAGGAGTTGATGTACACACAGTCATCAAAATCTCAGTTATGTGTTGCACTTATATGTAAGTATTTAAAAAATACTGGTTGGTTGAGAGGAAAAGGTTATCAAGTCCAGCAACCAGCAAGTTGAATCTAATCACAAAATCACGCAGATGGAAATTGTAGCAGATCGATGTGCGGCTTGCAGTGAGGTGACCTCTCTTCAGATCATTGTAAGACCTACTCTACACGTTCTGGTTTGGTAAATGCAACACTTCTTCTACTGCAAAACACCGATACGAAGGGCTACACAAGACACCTCCAGATTTGTAAACTCAAAAGCATGTTTCAGGCTTAATTCATGTGAAGCCCTCAGAGCAGCACTGAGGCCATCGCAGGTTAGAGGGCACCTGGTGTTAGCAGTAGCTGGTGTTAGCTCTCTCGCTCCCTCTCGCTCTCTCTCTCTCACACACACACACACACACACTCTGTGGCTGTCCTTCTCTGTTGCAGTCTGTCTGGAGGTGTCTCTTTATGCTGCTACTCCTTACTTTCTGTCTCTTTCTGTCTTTCTCTCTCTCTCACACATACTCATACACAGACACACAACCAGCAGGCTGTTAGTATCCTCAGCGCCGGTGAGGTGAGGTGGAGAGAGTGAGTTAGGCAGAAGGGATGAGAGGAGATAAACAGCAGTTGAAGAGGAGAAGAGGAAAGAAGGCAGGAAGGAACCTGAGGGTGGTCTGCGTGTACTTGTGGGTGTTTTTCTATGTGTTTGTGTGTTCAGGGTTAAGTTTGAGAGTGTGTTTGTGTGTGGGCGAGTAAAACACTCACCGCTCTGCAGGGTCTGTTTGCCCCCAGACAGCACTCCGCTTGGCAGCATGCCTGTAGGGGTCAGTCCCTTCAGGGTCAACACGTTCTCACTCTCCTCCCTGAGAGACGGACAGACACAGTATACGTGTTTGTGACAGGTGTGTGTGTGTGGATAGAAAGAGAAAGCAGGTGATAAATAGAGAATTACAGAGAATTACACACTTCCCCACACTGTGCACCTGCAAACTCACAAAAACACCCTTGCTGGTTAAAACACTCGACTCAGAATGTGAGTTAAAGAAAGCAACAATCTGGTGACTGATGATGAACGTCTGTAGAATAATCAGAACTCGACCCACCGTAGAACCGAGAACATTTTGGCCATCTTCCCAATGGCTCGGATTTTGTTCTTGATCACCTCTTTCCTGGCTGCTGCTGCGCTGGCTGTGAGAGAGTCAAGTACAAACGATGCGATTTCTTGTAGTATCATCGTAAAATTCCTGAATATATTTCAGTTATTTATTTATTCACACTTGCGTGGGGTTGAATCACACCGCTTTAATGTCAGCGTTTAGTATTCCTTACCATCGAAGATCTCCTCGCCGTCGTTCATGAGTTCGTCGTCGGAGCAGATACTCAGGACATTGACCAGCATTTCAGTCACTGCAGGGCAAATAGAGACACAACCGTACTTAACCAGGGACGTAGCGAAGGACAAATCCGACTAAGCTCCGGCTACCCACCAGTCTCTAATCCTGTAAGTAAGGGTTGTCCACTTTTTTTAAGCTGATATAATAGCTGTATTCAGACAACGCGTTTTCAAAAGTGATATCAGAGCAATATTAAGTGTATGAAAGGGATCTAAAGGTGTTCAAGGTACATGACAGGATGAAGACAGAGTAGAAGGATCACACGCTATCAACTTCAATCTAACAAAAACCATTTGCACCTTTATCAGAAAAGTTCACTGCACAATACTTCTTCTGTTTTATGTTCATAGATGATCCAGAAGCTACAGTTCATACAAATGTATCACAAATATAACTTAGAGTGATATTACAAAGATGACTTATATTTTTGCGTCAGACTTCATTGTTTCAATTTATTGCACAAGAGTGAACTGAGCCAGGAAAGCTGCTATTTTATAGTGCTTTATGTGAGATTTATGCCTCCAAATGAAACTGTAAAGCAGCTTATCAAGAGTGAAGTTTATAGTTTTTTGCCTTTACTGCTTCAGGCTACACAAGTCTGACCAGAGTCAGTTTAAATCAAGCATGTTGCACAAAATCATGTCAGCCCCAAAAGCAGGATTTATCCTTCTTGAGGCCCTTTAAAACCTGGTGATCCGTCCGAGTTCGAGCCTGAAAGCCAACAAACCCCAAACAGCTCAGATTTAGATTCAGCGATTAAATCATTTAAACTGACCTGTAATAAACCAGCATTTCAGCTCAAGTCTAGGAGAGGATTCTCCAAAAACTCTATAATAGTATCGTATGTGTGAGACTCCAAGAAGAAGGATATGTGTGTGTGTGTGTGTGTATGTGTGTATGTGTATGTGTGTGTGTGTGAGATACCTTTTTCTCCCACGAAAGGCAGCGACCAGGTGAAGACGTCCATGAAGTTGGGCAGCCAGTAGGGATGAGGAGAACAGTTAAACTGACGGATGTTCATCACGTTGTTCTCATATTTCAGCACCGCCGCTGGACACACACACACACACACACATGTACATTAGTCTTTTAATTAGTATTCAGTTAGTTGGTGTTTTATTGTGTCAGCTGATATGACTTTTGTCAGACAGTATTCCCAATATGGTACATGATTACATTTTGTAAAACAAATCTGCAAAATAAGTTAATTTATTGGGGTCATACTGAGAAGAACATTATTTGGTTTGAAAGTATCTACTACCTACATTCAGTGTGTAGTTATTAATATATAACAAGTTCATCATCAGCTGTTTCACATGTTATGTAACGCTCAGTCTTGCATGAGGAATAACATACTGTTCAGTCTACAATAATTGCACAGGAGTGCTCATGCTTCACTATGTGTGTATAAATGATCTATGCCAGTGTGTGTGCATGTGTGTCAGAC
This sequence comes from Thunnus thynnus, assembly GCF_963924715.1. Classification (NCBI taxonomy): domain Eukaryota; kingdom Metazoa; phylum Chordata; class Actinopteri; order Scombriformes; family Scombridae; genus Thunnus; species Thunnus thynnus. The sequence continues at coordinate 8,808,073 of NC_089525.1, read as the reverse complement.
CTTTGTTATTGTAGACATCCAGGTAGTTTGGAGCAGAGAAGATGGTGATGAGGGAAGGGAAACCTGTAGTCTGACTCTTCCTGTACATACGGTACCTGAGGAAAGAGAGAGACAAACAAGCCGCCTACGTTACAACGACTCAAACAAAACACCACAATGTGGATGAAAACTGAGGATTTGCTTCAGAAGTCTTTAAATCAGAGAGGAACTGGCTGAAGGCGAGACAGCCACACGTTTAAAAACATATAGGGGGAACAGAATCCTTGGCGCGGCAGGGGAGATCAAGGTAAGGTAAAAGTACCATTGAGCAGGGTGCTGAAACTTCATAACATTTTGTTTTTAAGGCCCAGATCTAGAGACCTAGTCATAGTAAAAACAAGTGTGGGTGCAGTTTGTTTTATGTACACAAAGAGCTGAGATCAGGTATGCAAATGCATACAAGCAAGCACACACAATTCATTAGTGCCCACAAACAAAGCACAAAAGCAGCCTGTTCTAGCAGGGTCCCTAGAGGATTGCTAATTAAGACTCTAGTTTATTTATTATTAAAAGATAATCCAGGTGTCTAGCAGAATGTGTTGGCTGTTTTCTTATTACAGTGATTTTCATTTTGTCTTGTATTGCAGTATTATTGTCAGTGTTCAGTGCAGCTTCTCCCTGTGTGGCACAAACACATGCTAATACGTAATCAATAAGTACTTCATCATCAGCACATACTCTTTATTTTAGTCTTTGCCTGTTTGAAAACTTTGTCCATAGCTGACCACCGTACACTGTGTCTGACCATGAGCCAATCGAATCAAGGTTAACCAATGACTCGGTATCAAACAGGCTCCTGATTGGCTGCCTGCTACACACAGTCCACACTACAGTCTCTTAGATGGTTACATTTTCAAACAGGCAAAGACTAAAATAAAGAGTAACTGAACTTTATAATCAACTTTTATTGTAGGAAGTCACTTTGCTTGATTATCCTAATGTATAAAAGTGTAAAAACCATTTTAAACATCATCTATAGAATTACTTCTACTCACAGGTTTAAAGGCAGAACCTACTAAAATATAACTTCTTTTGACCAGGACAAGATTCATGGACCATTACCCAAACTGCCCAGCTGCATGACAGACAAAATGTTGCTAATGGGTTCACAAACAGCACAAACCAGAGCAGCACTGCCTGAAATGCTGCATTATATTTAGAGGATTTTCACAGATAACAGATGCCAGGAATGGATTTGTGGGTCAGAAAAGCCACTATTTTATTATAACCTTTCATCTTACTGCACTGTTCTCAAGAGATGAGTTAGTTACTGTTACTGCTGTTGGTGCTCCTCAGTCAGACAGTCTTTGATAACAAACTCTAACTATGCTAACTACAATGCTAATAATAATAATGATATTAGGGTAACAGAAGGAATAATGTGCCAATTCCCTGACAAAAGAATAATAACAGCGTGGCACATGAAATGTCAAGGAACAGTAAACCATTAAATTAAATGCTGAAAGAAGGACTGAGGCGTGCCAGTCAGTCAGTAAAGCTTACCCAGCATCCTGTGCTTCATGCGCTCTGATGATTGACAGCAGGTTGTTGGTCTGTAAAAACTCACACACTGCTGGGTAACTGGGAGCAAAGAGACAGAAAGAGAGAAGGAGTAACAACAAGTAAACGCATCCGAACTGGGACAATGGGAAAAAAAATATCCAAAAGATCCAGTAAAAACCGCTTCGCATAACAAACATGTCATGTTATTAAAGCAAGTACACCACAAAACAGATGGAAGTATTTAGAGTCTGCTAGTGGGAGATGAGTAGGCCTCTTGTTTTCTCATGTCATGTCTGACTGAGACCAGCAGGGGGCATCAGTGAGCTCAGGCAGACCTGAGCAGGGTTTAGGGCCGCCTCAGTGCTGTGGGGGCCAAGTGTACTCTGGTTGGTCGATTGATGCTGTGTCTGCTCAACAAGGAAAATCACTGTGTTCGACCACAGACAACATGTCACAACACCGACTTCTACAAATGTAGAGTACGAAGGCTCCGACGCCCCGTCTGTCTTTCAGCTTCCGCTCCTGTCTTTACATTCCTCCATTTTTATTTTTTTATTTCTATCTTTCATCTTCCATCCCCACCACCACCACCACCACTATCACCACAGCCACCCTCCTCCTATGTTGCTCTCCTTCTTTCTCTCACTGTATCTTAATATCACTCCATATCTGGCAGGAGTAGCCAGTCGTCATAGCAACAGAACCGTGCAGTCTCCCTGGGGATTGTGGGATATCGTTTCATGCTGAAACCTAACTGTGTGTATCTGTTTGTGAATGTGCTGTGGTTATGTGTTTGCTCTTATACTCAATGTGTGTGTGTGTGTGTGTGTGTGTGTGTAAACTGGCCAAGATTTTCAGTCTCTTGCACAAATCCCAGTGACTGTTATTGGATCTTGGATGTGGTGTAGCCATACAGGAGACATCTCTCTCTCTCTTCTCATCACCAGCATCCCAAACCAATAGCCTGAAGTCCACCTTAAACTTATTAGATTTATGATTTGTAGATGAAAGTCACAACTCGCTGCTGGCAGGCGATCACAAGGCGCCGAGATCATTCAAACATATCGAATAAGCCTAACACAAGGCACACAGGAACACATGCGAGGGTCAGTCTTATGTGTGGCTGCATCTGTCAGCTGTTAATTTAAGAAATATTGCTCCCAATGTGTATTTTTATACCAGAATATTGCATTCACTCTGGCTTGCTTGGATATCAGGTTAGTTCATATCTCTGAGCTTCATCAGCACAGGGATCTATTGCGTCAAGGCTACCAGACTATATTCACTCACACTGGAGTCCAAAATAAACTGTCAGGACTCTTATGCAATATTTCTTTATGTTGGTGTCAACGTGGACAATGTGAGGAGTAATTCTGTCACAGACTGTGCGGCCCTGTACCTGTAGAAATAGGAGCAGCCTCTGACTGTGTTATGGCCAAAGTACTCCTGGGTCTTCTCGTTGCCAAAGTCTTCCAGGGGGTCTGCCCACAACAGGTCGCACATGGGCCCAAACGCTGGGGGCTCCTTGAACCGGTCCAACTAGGACATACAACACACACACACACAGAAATACACAAAAATATAAACACAAATGCTCCATCACACACAGAAATAGACACAAAGAAACACAACATTTTAAAAAAGTGATGTAAACCACACACACACACACACACAAATGCACCAGTACCTATAGTATCAGAGGAGAAAGAAAAGCAAACACATAGTGTAAACACACACACACACACACACACACACACACACACAAACATACTGTCAGAGCATCTCCATGGCAACCCTAACCACATAGGAGGGAGAAGATGTCACACCAGCAGATTCACCATGGAAACACTGCCATTAGATGAGGAAGTGTGTGTTCTCATGTCTGTGTGTTCATGTGTGTGCCTTTGTATCCTGTATTACTGTGAACTCTATACATACAGCGTGTGAGCGGGTCTCATTCACTGGTATTTGTTTCTTATGAAACCTCTGAATATGCAACACATCGTATAAAAACTTACACTGAAAGTTGTTATCGACATAAGTTGCAACATGTTAGATCAATGTTATTTTTTGTAGCAAGCAGAAGTGTGATAATTTTATATTGTTGCTAATGTGTCTTCTTCCCTCCAGAAGCAGAGAGCAGTAACCACAGAAGCAGGGAAGTTTAGAAAAAAAAGGACAGGCCAGTTGCATAATAGTTAGAAAGGTTGTAATGCCTTCATTTAATGCCTTTATAGGGTTATTAATGTAAATACATAATACCCCCCAAAATACTGCGCTCTGCCTTTAGATTTTAGCATATGTGTTTAGCTTCAAACATTTTAACTGGTTTATTTAGGAAAACAAACTTTGATTATTTACAGTCCATAGTACATACGGATTAAATTAATTTACATTTAAAAGTAGCTTAAGCACACCATGTCAAATGATGAGCGATGGCACCTACTGAGATCTGCTAGGCTAGTTAGCATTAGCAGGTTTAGCTGTTTTCTCCATTGTGATAGAATTTAAATACTATCTCATTTCCACAGTCATGTGGACAAACAAACTGAATTACACGGGTGTCAGTTTTTTTATTCATTCACAACTAAGGAAAAATCAATAAATGACTGTAGTATTAGCTTTAGCTAAGACCAGCTAGCTTTGTATTAACACAGTTCTCTCTCTGTAGCAGAGTAAGTGTGACAGCAGTTTCTAGTTTACCGAGCCAAAGTGCAGTTACTACAGCCTGGGCAACCATACAAAGCCAGAATGCAGTAACTACACAGCCAGTACAGCTGCAGTTTGGCTTGGTCTTAAGTCAGCTTTGTTTTGTAGTTACTGTAAATTTAAAAAGCTGTTTTCTCTGAAATGATACATTTCTTTGACATAATATTTTGGTGAGATTTGGATAGTAAAACAGATGCTAAAAAGTAAGATTCTTGTCTTCATCAAATCTGACCAATAAGTAGTTATTGTGTTTTGCTTTCGTGGAGCAGAATTGTTCACTCTAAATTGTATGTGCGTGTGTGTGTGTGTGTGTGCCTCTTTTTATACCTTCTTGATGTCGTCCAGCGTGTGGATCTCTGGTGAAAGCCCCCCATGCACACACAAGAACTGCTGGTTCATCAGGGCTGCCAGGGGCAGGCAATCAAACGCCTCCATGCAGGAGTCGTACACCTGCTCTGAGTACTTGATCTTACCTGGAGGTGGTTAGAGGAGGGGGTGGGGATGGGGTAGGTATTTCAAGACTTAAGACAAAGTGCATTTTGACATGCTTTGAACTGCCATCATCCCTGCCAACATACAGTCAGTCCTTGTCACTGTCTCACACTGCACAAGGAGCGCAGAGAACAAACAAACATGGAGCTTTTACATGGACGGATCTGAAGAACCTCAGTCGTCTGAAGGCTTCAAACAGACTCGTACGGCTCCTCTGAAAACATAATTTAGTTCACTTGGATGTAAAAGCTTTAACATATAGGATTTTCACATTACACATTACTAATTTATGCAGCCATCTCTTCTCCAACAGTCCCATATGACCTGTGTCTCTGCTCTCAGATGATTTAAAAATGCCACTTCTCAGAAAAGAAATGTTCATTTGTGGAAAAATGCTCTATATTATAGTATATTATTAATGCAACAAAGACTGTAATTCTTTTTCTAGTGAACAAAATCTGACCCAAAGGTAAGCATGAAGCAGCGGAGAAACACTGTGAGGCAGATTTTTTGATGTATAAAAAACTCCTTTGATTTGGCAGCGATATCAATGAAGACATCCAACACGCAGCATCTTTAAAGTACATTTCACACATGGGCGTTACAATAAAATCTGACACAAAACAATATCACAGGATTAAAATAGCTGAAAGGAGATCGGAGGAGAGAGAGAGAGAGAGAGAGGGAGAGAGAGAGGAAGAAAAAGAGAGAAGGGTGGATTTTGGATGAGAGCGAGCAGGAGGGAGGAGAAAAAGGGAGAATGATAATTTCATAAAGAGAGAAGGAGAGAGATTGATAGAAGGAGACAGGAGAAGGCGGAGAGGTTAAGAGCGGTGAGAGAACGAGAGAGGAAGGAGAGGAGATGACGAGGGAGGAGAGAAGAGGGATGGGAAGGAGACGGGGGAGAGTTTGAGGACATGAGAACGACACGTACACAAATCAAAGCCAGTATTGCGGAGTACCAGTGTACAGTAGCAAGCATTTGTGTGTGTGTGTGTGTGTGTGTGTGTGAGTGTGAGTGTGAGACAGTGAGGAATGTGTTTGTCAACCTCTCCATCTGCCTTGTGTGGAGCAAGAGCTCATTATTGCTAGTCCACCAGTTGTCAACTCATTCCACACACACACTGACACGCTCAAACATTTATGAAGACAGTCATAGTACATGCACTTGCACACACTTGTGGTACACACACACATACACACTCGCACACACAGCAGATGGTAATTGAGGGCGACCACTATTCGCTACGAGCACCAGGGGAAATTAGCTTCATCGTCCCATGGCCAATCAGACACAGAGGAGTAAGTCCCTGAGCCAATCATTAAGGGCCAAATTAATTTGCTGCTAATCACCCACTCTCGGACAGAACGCCGAAACACACAGGGAGAGGAGAGAGTCAGAGAGGAAGAGAGGAGGAGAGATACTGGGGGAGGGAGGAAGAGGTGGATGAAAGCTGGAGGAGGAGAATAGACAGAGAGAGAGAAATAGGAAATGAGGAAGGAGAGAAGGAGTAGAGGAGGGATGGATTGGAGTGTGGGAAATGAGGGCGGGAAGAAACTGCCAGTAACAGAAAACGGAAGCGGAGGAAGGACGGATGGTGATGGAATTTGGGGGGATGGGAAGTGGTGTGTATGAGGCTGTAGTAAGAGCTATACTCCATACATAAAGGATTTGGAGAAAGGTGTCTTTTAGCCTTTCCAAAACCAAAAAATACAAAAAAGCAACAAAAGCGTGAGTAATGGAGTGTGTGATCAGCTCTAATGTAAGCTGCAAATGGCCAGCTAACTAGTTTGCTATATATTGGAGAAACTTAACTTACTATTACTTCCAAGACCAAAGAACAGTTCATTAGCTAACTACATTTTGTAGGACTAGAGGTTGTGTAATAAAAAAATATACTAACCAAACTAAAAGCGTTTGACAAAGTATGTGAGCTAAGAAGCCACACAGGGTGAAACAGTCGTATCTTACATTTTTCCTTATCATGTTTATAATACAAGGACAACACTGAAAACAAGACCAATGATGTTTCTTTCTTTCTATGTTTTCTACATGGATCATCAACCAACTCATCGAGCATAATGTTAACGTAATTGGCTCATTTCAGCTGGCGAAATTGATGGTCTCCGGCAAAAATGAGAAGCCTGCGTTTGTCTACTTCTGTCATATTGTCAATGACTCATTGTTTCAAAAAAATACTAGGAATTTCAATGGTATAGCTGCCACTATTACCCTCATTAACTGCATACATGCCATGTGAGAATGAAAAACTTGACAGGCACAGCAACAGTAACTGAGAGAGGAGAGGCTTAGCAAATGATCAATTCTGATAATCGATTTATTGTTTAAGTTAGTGTTTAAGCAAAAATTCTCTGTTCCAGCTTCCCCTATGTGAATATTTACTGGTTTTCTTAGTCTCCAAAGATAATAAAGTTGATATCTTTTGGTCTTGTACTATAAGATGGATGTTTTCACAATTTTCTGACATTTTGTAGACCTAAGGAATCATCAATTTATCAAGCGAATAACTGTACAATAACTTTAACAGAAAGAATATATAACACTCGAGGGAGTAAGATGGGATGAGGTTAAAGAGTGAAAAAGAAAACAACAGAAATGTAGGGGGGGATAGGTAGGTAGAAAGAGAGGAAGAGCATATAATAGTAAAAGAAAACAGCTACTCACATTCTTGTTTGAAGGTGAAATATTCTGTCAGATGTCTACATTCATGGTTTCCCCGTAGAAGAAAGAGCGTCTTTGGGTAGAGGATTTTCAGTGACCACAAGTACAACACACACTAAATGTTCACCAGGGAAGAGAATGCATAAAAAGTGATTAGAGATCAACAGCTTCACAACTTGTCAAAAAGGAGGTAACCTCAGAATGAATTTTGCATACATTTATAATGCATTATAAAAATCAGTGCTAGCATTGTATAAACAAATTAAGCTAATCACATATTTACTTATATTATACACTTCTATTAAGGAAATATATGCAATTATATTGCCTATCTTATAGGATTAGTTTGGCATTTGGGGAAGTAAGGTCCAGTCATACAAGCACAGTAGGCTTGCTAGGTGGATTTTTAAAAAAATTTTTTAGCTTTGGACAAAGCTAAGCTGGCTCTTTGCCCCTGCTTCTAGTCTTTATGCTAAGCTATGCTAACCATCTGCTGGCTCTAGCTTCTAATTTAATGGACAGATGTGAGAGTGATATCAATCTTCTTCTCAACTCCCTACAAGAAAGTGAATAGTATTTCCCAGAATGTTGAGCTGTTCCTTTAAACCACATACCACAGTGAAACCAGCGTTTGCTTTAGCACACCATTGCTTGTGAGTGGTTGTGTGAGGTTATTCCACTTTCAGTTCTCCTCATTAAACTCAAACTGGAAATTCAAAGCGTGACACGGAGAATCACGATGGAGCTGTTACTAGGAATTCCCTCTCTGAATGAACCATCCGCTGCCTAAATTAATTGAGCTGAAAGCGAATTGGTTCTTACCCCTGTCTAAAGATAGACGTAAACAGGATTTTGAAAATAATCATCCCAAATCAAACCATGCTGATTAACAGGAAAAAATGAATTGAAAACAGCAGTTGTTGTGTGTGAGATATAAAATCAGACAGCCTATTACTCAATATGTTTTCACTGTTATCACTTTGTTAACCCTACAACTGGATCAGAGGGTGTTCTCTCACCTTTACACAGTAGCATCCCTGCTCTACATTAAGTCCTCTGTCTATGTGCCCTTGAAGTGTGTTAGGAAGGTGGCCTAAATATTGCTCCCTCCCCTCCAAACTCACTCCATGTCAATGATGCAGTGGCTCAATAAACAAAGGCGTTCACCATATGCTTGTATAATTATGGATTCAAGTCACATCTGTGATGCATTTCTGACAGACAACCTAATCACAAGGCTACCTTATTGCACTCACGTAAAGAATCAAATGTCCAAATAGTCCTGTAGGTAAACACATGCCACTAAATCTGAACAGTGGGTGAAAGCTGATCTTAATAATGGTAAGTCCCTCTCAGTGAATTTGAAATTACATCACCTTGGTATGAACATTATCAGAAACACATTCTGGTGCGTCAGTGCTAATCTCAAGTACCTTTTGTACATTTATAATACATTAAATACTGCGCAGTGTTGTAACTATACACCTCAACAGTGAAATAAACCTTGCCCATGGAAAGTGTATAATAGACTTCTGGGCAATAATGGACATTGATTTAGTTATAAGCTTACTGTATACACAATAGAGCGAGCTTACAATGTTTCTTAATGAATGCATAACCAGTAAAATGAGAACATGGCCAGGTATATGCTATTGTGAAAAATGCACACTGGTAGTGAGATAGTGGGTCCATTCTTACCTCAATACTGAAGTAGCCCCTGTCCACATAGTCCCCTAGGAAGAGGTAGCGTGTGTTGGCAGGAGAACCTCCCACTTCAAACAACTTCATCAGGTCGAAGAACTGGCCGTGGATATCTCCACACACTGTGGAAACAGCACACAACAGTGTTAAGATCATCATCACAGTAGATCTGCAGTCACATAACCAGTTTCCATAATTCAGTTACTGTAACAAATGTGTGTCCATCCCTGCTTCAGTGGCTCCATTTTGCCGGCTGTGGATCTATATCATCACTAATCATCACTAATTTATCTGACAAAATGACAGATTTTGGAAAAACCTGCTAAAAATGATCTTTATAGAAGAATCCAGTCATTTTGAGATGTCCTGTTAAAAAATGCCTACATGTCAGAAAAGGGATTCCTCAAGGATCTGGAAAAGGTCTTCTCATTTTGTTGTTATCCATGCTAGTAGGCATAGCTCTATGGATGGCAATGTCTGTCAGTTGATGGTCGACCACTTCGTTCCAGATTAAAGTATTTCAACAATTATTGGGTGGATTGGGATGTAAATTCGTACACACGCTCATGTTCCCCTCGGGATGACTTGTAACGTTGGTGATCCCCTAACTTCTCATTTAGCACCATAATCAAGACAAAATTTTAACTTGTTCAATACTTTGGATTGTAACCGCCTGAATAACTGCAAAATTAATGACATCAGCCTCAACTCCACTACTGTATTTAGTGCTGATTAGCATGTTAGCATGCCAACACACAAAGCTAAGATGGTGAACATGATAAACACAATACCTGCTAAGTATCATCATGTGGGCATTGTTATTGTGCTCATGTTAGCATCCTGATGTTAGCATTCAGCTTAAAGTACAACTGTGCCTACAGTGTCACATACCTGCTAGCATGGCTGTAGACTCTTCCTCATCTGACTAAAATGTCTAAAATGTTATTTATTTCTGTGTCTATGTGGTACTCTCATTTGCTGTTGCACTTCAAGTTTCAAAATACAGCATCCATCACTGCATTTATATCAGCGGACATTTATTCCAATCAGGATATAATGAGACTTGACAGCAAGTAATTATTGGTGTCTTGCTTCTTTACTGTAAATCATTATAAGCTTTTTAAATATTCTCATGTCTTTTCCTGGCCCAAACATTTTCCACAGATTTGTTCCATTTCACATCCAGGACTATCAGATCTAATTCAGATCAGACTTCATATTCTGAATACTTCATATTTTGAGAGACTTCAGGACTGTCTGTATGATCTGCCAGCGTACATCTTCCTATCCGCCTCCCTCACCATCTGTCTGGCCTCTCCTTTCACTTTTAGTTGCTGTCATAGTTCCCCTCTGCAGCCATTTTACGATGGCCATTTTGCATCTGTCTGACTGGCTATGTCTGTCTGTCTCTCCATCTGCTTGCCATGTTAATGTCTGGTTTTGTGCCTACTCCTAAAGTATTCACTTTAATTTGAACAGGGAATTGGGAATCCAAAATGGCATGAGTGAAATTGAGCCATACCTGTCTGCCTCCTAAGACCTGTCTCTTTATTCTCCCTGAAGTCTTCGTGTGACATCTAAAAGCCTGTCAGCTGTCCACCTGCCTGTCTGTTCACAAGTTGGCCTATCTTTCCGCATTTTAAAAAAGAGACTCCGTCAAAGTCCTAAACTGTTCAGAACTTCTCCTCAACACTGTATATGAGAATCTGCATTATTTTGCCATAGTTTTATCTCTGAAAACTAAAGACTATTTCCAATTGTAGCTAACTTAGACAAAAAATCCTCTCAGGTGGGTGTTTCTGGATCAGGATCTGTAGAAGTGGATAAACTTGAAAACAGGGATCAATATGTTGCTCCTTGGGAACGAGCAGGTTTGAGAACCTCTGCACTAAGCTGCTTATGATCGACTGTCTCTCCATCTTCCTGTCTATCTGTCGTCGTCCCCGGGGATCTGTACCTGTGAAAGCCGAGCGATGTTCCCACACTGCGTGGGCACGCAACCCACACAGAATTATTCGCATTTGCATAAACGCACACACAAACACAGGCAGATACACACAGGTACATTAACCAAGCAGGGTCAATAGGTGGAGAGTGTCTGAGTCTGCCCGCCTGCTTGTCTGTCTTCTCTGTCATCGTCTCAGAAACTTGTTTTCCATTTTGTTCTCCATCGATTTCAATCTCCCCCTCCTCCTCCTTGGTTCATACCATTTCCCTGGCAGGGGAATACATGCAGATATTACCAAAGCAAGCACCCGCTATTGTGAGGCGCATAAGTGCCAATTGGTTCCCTCAGTGAAGTGCGACCGAACAACAGTTCATATTAAAAGGGTGGCAGATACATATGGCAGATTAATGAATCGACGAATGGAATCTGATTAATACATAATTACTGATCTTTCTGCCTTTTGCTCTGCAGCTCCATTTCTCTCCATGTCTCTCTTTCTCCCTGTTTGACTGTTGCTATCTGTGCACTCACTGTGCAAGTGTGTGATCTATTCGCCTGTCACTCAAGCATGAATACAAGCGCATACACACACACATAGCTTTTTTTAATATGAGTGGCCTGGAGTTTTTCACACTGTATTTAACTGATATCACGTTAAGCTTTAAATCAGCTATTAACCATTTTCCGCTGATTAAATTACAGATTAATTTACATTCATCACCCTCCCCCTCAAATTTTAGCACTCCCTGATTCCTCATCCCTATACCATACCTGTGACTGGCGCCTCAATGTCCAACATAGTGCGCTCCTGGCGCAGGATGGCGGCGCCCTCATCGATGATGCGCAGGGCCACGGCCTCCTCCAGCCGGCCCTCCTTGGTGAGGTGAGCTTTGAGCAGGTCCACCCGCGGCCGGCCCTCGGCATCAAACACCTCCTTCATGGTCAGCCGGTGGGCCAGGGGGAAGGGGACCGCTGAGGAGGGAGGAGAGGAGATGGAAAAGAGAGGAAGATATGAAAGAGAGATTGAGCCATATTAAGAAATAGCACAGCACATTTGAATGGGTGTATGGATGTATGTAAAGGGAGTAATTGAACACAGAGGTGTAGAAAATAAGGTGGTTTATGGAGGGAATGAGAGAAGTTGATGCAAAAGAAAAGAGAAGAACATTTATTATAATGTAGAACATGATTAACTGATATTTCCTGTATTCTTAGACAAGCTCTACAAATATCACAAGCCCTCAATCCTCAACATTATCCTGCTACAGGCTTTGACTCTGTGTGTGAGGGAGTTATGGGGGCCTAGGCGGGTTGTATTGAAGCAGGGGCTGCCAGAGTTATCAGGGCTGCCTGCCTCTGTTCTGCAGTAATGTCTCTCTGCCTCTCTGCCTCTGTTCTGCAGTAATGTCTTTCTTACATAATGAAGGCCCCCAGGGCGCTGCTGGAGAGGGGGGGTTGACTGACGACGGGGGTGATACAGCAAGAGTGCACAGCTGCACGTGAGGAGTCACATACACACATGCGAAGACACACTCGACAAAACGCAGACACATACACGGGCATTCTTAACAAACAGGCACAAACTCAGTGGCAAGAAACAAAAGGCAGAGGCGCAGGGGCGCATGCGTACATCATGTATGGCACAATGGCGTTAACACGCATGATCGCATATGTGTGTGAGCCTACAGTGGTACACACACGCACACACATACAAGCTCATAAAAGGTATTGTTATGTAGGATCCACAGAGTCTGTTGGAGCCCCACCAGTGCTAACACAGATAATGGCCTAGATCACATACTAAAAACTAGGCCTGGCTCTCTCTCTGTCTCTCTCTCTCTAACACACACATACACACACACACACACTTTCACTCTCTGTCACTTTGTCTCTGTTTTGCACTCTCTCCTCTTGCCCCCTCTGTTTTTTTTTTCTGTTTTTCACTCCTCTTTCTCTCTTGCTGCTTCTCTCTCTTCCTGTCACTGTAACAGGCCACAGTCTCCTCGGCGAGCATTCACACTGATGTCCATCATTACATTTTAACGTTATATTCACATTTCTTCTTTTATTCTTTTCTTCTCTTTTTTTTTGCAGTAAAACTCAACAACCACATGGATCCAGATTGTTTTATGCAATCGCCACAGAAACATCAGCAACATTTATCCAATGGTGCTAAATAAACCATCATGAGGAGCATGATAAATGTTGATCAAATCAGTATGGACGTAAATCAACACTTTCTGTGTAAAAGTGAGGTGTAAGTTGGTGTATTAAAATGTTCTCATATTAAAATGGCTTATAACAAACCATACAGCCTGCTCTGGTTTTGAGCTTTTCTCAGAATAAAGGACTAGGATCTAGCATTTGGATCTCACATGTAAAAAAAGGGGGATTTGTATTAAGCTTTTTGTTGGTAGTAAATCCTGGATCACACTAAACAAGAACAGAACTTTAAGCATCCTGACACCCCTGAACATCCTGTATCACCATAACCAAAATACATCTGGAGGTACCCCGAGGCTGCTGTGACACACAGACACAAAAGGACACTCCACTTGCACCTTAGGTCTGATTAAGCGAAACCCTTCCACACTTTTACACACCTTAAGACTGAATACAACACACACAAGCGCGCTGAGACATCCCAGAGCACCACGAGCTGCCAAGATGAGGAGTCTGCTTTCCATCTCTTCAGGGCAGCAGTTCCACATGTTAAAACCAGTTTTGCCTTTCAGGTTAGGACTGATTAATATTTTAAGAGGTTTGTGCGCCCCAGGCTGTCAGAGAACATAAGCCAGAAAAAAATGACTCATGCATGTAGGTATTTGTGTGACTTCATATTTATTTATAAAATGAAACAACAGCTAAACCCTCTTCTTTCATTGTACGGTAATGCACTGTCCTGTACTACATTACTGCACCACACTGTGTAACAAACTGTAATGATGTTTGTACAAATCATAAGAACCTCCATGCAAAGTGGAAAAGAAGCTACAGTGGTCTTTCGAAGGTAGCACATACACATGAACTCGATGTGTGTAGGTATATTTCTGGTTTGGGGTAAAACTGAGGCTTCTGGTGCGTGTGTGAAAGAGAGAGAGAGAGAGAGAGAGAGAGATGGGAGAAGCAGGAGGGAAGGAGTGTGAAACTCGTAAATTGTGAGAGCAGTGTGAAAGTAGGGCAGGTATGAGAGAGTGGAGAGCAGCAGAGACACAGAGCTTGGGGAAAGGAACTATACTTGGGAAAACTATACTTGGCAGTTAGGGAATGGAAAGAGGAGAAGTTCAGATCCAACACAGTCAAACCAAAGAGGTCTTTCACACCTGATGACTGACTGTTTGTTAAGCGTACAAATATTACTTGAGAGGCTCCAGCCCACATGAAAAGGTTGAAGACTGAAAGCTTTCTGTGGTTAAGTTGTAAGAACCCTCATATTAATTTAAAATAGCAAATCTGATATGAAATTATGAAACATTTCGTTTCAGCTCCTTCTTCATCAAAATAATGTTTGTAAGAATCAGATGCTCTGCACTATGCATTTGTAAGCTTGGAGGTCAACATTAGTGCAGAAGATATGGGTTTACATTAAATACAGCACCCTCATTTATAATCAGAAGTACGGTATATTAGATGTATTCAGTGGTACAACTGATAATCACATTTGAACCATTTTGTGGGCCATCTGAAGGTCTGTGCATCTGTGTATCTTATTACTTCAATGTCCTGGACTGGATTTTACTAAATAAAATAACTAAATTAGAAGGAAATGAATAAAGCAAATGATGATTTATTTCATGAAAATGGTTGATGATGACACACATTGCACTGACCTCATATCAAAGAGTTGTGATCATTTTAGTTTGTGTATTCTGGTCATTTCTTGCTGAAACCCTTTGTGATTAACTAAATTTGTAAAGGACTCCATCAATATGTTTGGAGCAAGGCTAGCATGATAAAGGTTGACAGAAACATTTGGTATTTTTTTGGCAAAAAAAAAAAGGCTTGAGCTCCTACTAAGCAGCAAGAAAAACAAAAAGTTCACACTCACATTGACTGTCAGTTCAAAATATGAATAATTACAGTTGATGGCTAACTGTGTTTCATTCTCACTATCAACATTTTTATCACAATAGATTTCTACTTCAATTTCAACGATTACATTCAAACTGCAGTGACCCTGAAACACACACACGCACACACACACAATTATGGCTTTATCACCTTAAAAAGGAAGGAATTCAGAGATAAAAATCCTTTTTTCCCAAGTCTGTATGAAAAAACTGTCTTTTTATTATCTAACGAAGGATCATTGTGTCATGTGGAGGCAACAAGTAAAGACTCTGTACAAATTTTGTTCTTGAGCTTGTGTAGAACTAATTGCACCCACTGCCATTTCAATACACTGAGTAGTTTCAAGTGGTCTGGAGAGACCAGTCTATTTACAGTTGCTATGTGAGACCAGAGAGATATCACTAGTCTGGGTAGTTGTTTGGTGCACGAGAAATGATGCAAACTAAGCAGCAAGAAGACAAACTGTAGGGATCATTTTTGGATAATTAAATAGGTAGTTGCTGATATATGTAGAGATGCACTGATACCATTATTATCGATATTTAAAATGTTCCTCTTATGTCTTAGCATCCGGTTAGAAACATTGTTAATCTAGTGCACAGTTATTACTAAAGCTGTCAAAACTCACATAGGACTTCTGCATTGCAGGCATCATCCTGAAAGAAGTCTTTCCTAGATTAACTTCAAATATTAACAGTCTATTAGTACAACGGCCAAAAACAAAACTCCACCCTGTCACAGTCTTTCCCAACACTGCGATATCTTCTGTTCAAAGTCAAAGCCCCTGCAGGAGGAATTCCCCTCTGTAGCGCTCCAACTTCTTATATTTTTGTTTGACTTTTGTCTTCCTGAGAGAATATTTACTGACTGTAACTCAGCCTAGTGCTGCCAAACTACAAATCAGAATAAGGAGTCTTTGGGCAGGCATGTCATTAGAGTTCTTACTTCTCATCACAGATGTGTGTCACTGATATAACATTTTCAGTCATCAACATGAACATGAGCAGTGGCTGTCCCTTTTGCCTTGAAAACACTGTGCTGTACTTACAGAGACTAATGGGACAACTAATCCTGTGAGCTTGATACACACACTCAAGCTAGCACTAACACACAAACACTGTTTTACCAGATATTGTCAGCAGAAGGCACGGCAGACCTTTCTGGTTGAAACGTCTCACACTGAGTTATCCTTTTTGAGTATAAGACAAATTGACCACAAACTTATGTGATCTTGTGGTAGTTTGAGGATGAATTCCAACACCTTTAGCCTCTGAAGCTAACAAATACTATGAACAAATAATGTTGGCATAAAACAGGGCCTGTTCTGGCTTGAGATGTTGTGTAAAGATCACAAGCAGGTAAAAACTGTGAGAGATGGGATTAATTAAAAATTTTTGCAGATGAGGACTTTCTGATTTATTGTTGATGTTGTATATAAAGGAATTATAGAAGTGCAGAATCTTGTAAATGTAGCAACAGTAAATCAATGTTTTCCAGCCACTGGAAACAAAGGACAAGGGCTCACATAAACTAAATATCAGCATGGCCTAGCTAATAGCTAATAGCTAATAGCTAATGGCTAATGGCTCATAGAGAGCCCAGGTGAAACCAGAACTTCCCACTTCTGCTCCAGAAGAAAAAAACTCATTCAAAATCACATTGACTTTTGTAATAATGGAAATAAAAATCCAGCCTGGGAACATAACCTGACTCAACAGTAGGTCTATGTTGTGTGTTTCACTTCATATGTAAAGTTCGTTGGTTCAGACGTCTGTATTATCTGTAATGTCAGCAGGACACGTGTGGACGTTTTTAGATAGCAGATATCTCGGCTAAAAAGTTGGAAAAAATGTCTTTAATAGACAAAATCAGGTTATGATGATGCTAGTATCACAGTCAGATTTTCATGGGAGCTGTAGTTTTTTGCATGTTCACAAAGAAATCCTTGTTTAAAAATCACCAAGGTTTCCATTTCTAAAAGCAAGTGCTGTAGTGGATGCCAAACTGTCTTAGAATATGGAAATTAAACTCTCGGTATGTGCTTTATTTTTTCAGAAAGATCAATGAAAGCATTGAGTTATAGAAGTTAGTGGAGTAGAGGCTAGCCCGAATATGGTGTCATTACTTTGGCTCTCTATAGGCTACCTATGGACAAACTATGGATTAAGAAGTTTTTTTGTGGAGTCATCTATCCATTCTGAGCAGTGTGAAAATCAAATACTGGATAAAAAAAAGTGATACAATAGTGTCAGAATAAGTTTAACATCATTTATCCTGCTTTAGCAGTGTCAGCAGTGTGGAGGTGGTTTTAGTCTGATATACAGTAAGCTCAGACCATAAATGCTACACCTCCAGTAAAGTGATAGTGGGTATATTTCTCTCAATTGCTTCTCTGAGGCATTTTTAACACTTTGTGTCAACTTTGGGAGGGAACTTGCTTTCTGAAGGCGCAGTGCGAGTCAAAGCTGCCCTGTGTCTGAGCAAAGATGATGAACACAGTGAACTTCACTCTCTGTAGTGGAGGCAAGTCAAGCGAGAAGCATGCAATTCATCCAGAACTGTCCTTTTCACTGAAGCAACCAGTCACATGATGCATGGCGTGCGTGCATGTGAGGGGAGATGGACCAAGAGGTGCAAGATGAGCAAAGAGGTGAAGGCATTTTCAGCTACTTCCTAAAGTACTTTCTACTGTTTTTGTCCTCTGGCCCACTCTCCACAGCTGAACTCCCTGGTGTGGAATTTATTAAGCGCCAAAGCTGCCAGCTCAGCCAAAAATCTCAACATCACAGAGCAGCGAGGGGGAGCTTGAGAGAAAATCTATGACATAGCTTTCAACCAAATCTCCTAAATTTGTTTGGGCTGGCCTAATAGCCTAACTGGAGCAGAATCTGATCAGAATCATCTCGTTATTGTGTGCACCCTTTCCTAATGGCTAAAGTTAATTATGTGGATATTCCATCAGTTTTAATAACACGGGCACGCCATTCACAATCAGAGGGACTGCTGCAGGATGGAGGAAGTGACGGGAAGCGAGAACAGACAGATTGCAGAAATGACTGTAGAAGTCACCCGTGATCCATCTGTCCTCATTTGTGCCTGTCCTCCAAATGTTGCAAGATGTGACTACATAGGCATAGATTGTGATTCTCAATCAACTGCTTGTCAGATAATTGTAAAGAAATCATCTTTGGGGCTGCACACTGCAAATAAAGAGCAGTTCTTACTGATGCATATACAGTAATGACACC
The DNA here is from genome assembly GCF_963924715.1 of Thunnus thynnus. Lineage (NCBI taxonomy): Eukaryota > Metazoa > Chordata > Actinopteri > Scombriformes > Scombridae > Thunnus > Thunnus thynnus. Next base: position 8,789,679 of record NC_089525.1, on the reverse strand, counting down.
TATATGCGCAACATGCAGGCAGTGAATCAATTCATTACAGTGCAACATTATGCACAGACTGTATCTGTCTGGTGTTCATCCAGTGACATTGACCAGAACTGATGGAACGCCTGTATGTGTGTTTGTGTGTGTGTGTGTGTGTGTGTGTTTGTATGTTAGATGTGTTGCCCTCTACAGGACCTCATCTAAAGTGATCACACACACACATCTCCCGAGATCAGTTCATCCCGCTGCCTGTCTCTGCATGAATAAAGGAAGAAGGGAGAAACTGAGGGATGAAAGAATGAGAGCAGCGGATGAGAAGAGAGGGAGAGCAAAAATTGGGGTGTATATGAGAGAGGAGGGATGTGACTGTTCGCATGCGTATTATGTGTGTATGTGTGTGTGTGTGTCTGTGTTTATCTACCATCTTTGACCCAGATCAGCTAACACAGATCCATGGGTCTTTGAAGGTGGTGGTGGGGGGACAACTAAAGATGCGTTTGAAGTCGTTCAATTAATGCACACTACACACATGAAGGACCATCTGTGAACACAGACACACACACACACACACACACACACACACACACACGAACAGAAACAACGGCCCATCCCCTAACAGCCTGTCCTCATTAGACAATCCCTCTCTCTCTCTCTCTCTCTCTCTCTCTCTCTCTCTCTGGAGTACCTCCTCTATAAATAGCCCGTGCCCTGCCACCCTCCCCACATGGCACACAGAGACCTGTCAAGGTGGGACCCCTGGCTCACGAGACAACACCAAATCCAACCCTCTTTTACACACACACACACACACACACACACACACACACACACACACACACACACACACACACACACACACACACACACACACAGGGCTCTGAGGGAACCATGAGGGAATGGGACAGCATGTTACACTAAAAGGAAATATGCCCAGTGTGCCCCGAGCCTTGCCAGAGGTGGTGTGTGTGTGTGTGTGTGTGTGTGTGTGTGTGTGTGTGTGTGCCTGCGTGCACTTGTGCATGCATGAATGCATACATGCATGTGTGCATATTGGATATGGCCCCACTCAGCTTTGGTGAACGCTCCTCACACATTCATGGATATGTTTAAAAGGTCTAAACTTACAAAAGATTAACACTATTTTTTCACACTGAAACTGTATTTTCTTAATAGGAACTACTTCCTCAATGTGAGTCACGGGTGTTAGGCCTTTGGTCTGATTAAGGAATTCTAATGATGCTTGTTATTTGAGGACATGATAGCATGTGAGGACATGTTTGAAATGATCCAACTGCTTTTGCTCTTTCTAAATTGTATCATCAGGCCGTGACTACAAAGACTTTAAGGCAGTTTGACACATTGCTCGCCTTAAGCAATCATTTGGCAAAATCGTGTCTCTATAGCTGTGTACTGAGTATATGCTAACATGCATACAGTATGCTAAGTAGTCAAATTATAATATCCTAAAAGTGACAAGTGTAGCAGCTGATGCTGGATGGTTTGTTAGTTTTAAATCATCCTGAATTGTTTCTGGAATAACAACAAAAAACTCAGCAAAAGGAATGCACTCCTGTTAGCAAATAATGACAGACTCAGGCAAGAAGCTGAGATGTGTCACGCCACAAGAACAGTTTCTTCCCGTCTACAGCCGGATACATCAACATGACCCGGGACCCCCACTGACACGGACTCTATCTAACCCACGGACACTATGCATTATATTAACTTAAGACCCCATAATCTTATATTTGCACATCTGTGATCTTTGATCTAACATGGTGCATTACATTAACACAACTTATATTATTATCGCTACTATTATTAATTACAGTTTACTCCTGTTCAATATTTTGTACATCTCATCTCATTCTCTACAATTTAAAATTTAAACCTGTAGCAGCTCTTATCCCTTAAAATATATTTTACATATTTTTTTCTGTAAATTCTTTCGTTCTTTTTATATTATTTAGATTACTTCATTTTGTGTATATTTTTTACTGTTACGCACCACATCAGCAAGGCAAATTCCATGTATGTGCAAACCTACTTGGCAATAAACCTGATTCTGATGACAAGACTTTAAGCGTAACCTGTGTTTCAACATAATGAGAAGCTATGGACACAATAATGAGTGATGTTTTTTCGTGCAATAACCCACTTTGGATTACTGAAAAATGTATCTTCATGCTTTAGATGATGGTGAGCACATTCAAATATACATAGTTTACTATTTACTCAAGCCTAAGTAATAATGTAGGCAGTACCCGCATCACAGACTGAGTTACCAGTTTATTAGGTACAACTGTACAATCTGATGCAACTCAACAGCCCTGCAGTAAACCCTAAATCCTCTTTACGAAGCTCATTGTGTACTTTTTTGCTGACACTGAGTCAGAGTGATGTTCATTCAGCCCTGTGGTCAATTTTTATGTTGTATCACAGTTTGACTTGTCGTAGCATAAAGCACAGGTGTAACTAATAACATCATGATGTATGATGAACCAGTTAGCCATGACAGTAAGCCGACATACACATTTCCACAGCTCTGACACTGGAGCACCGAAATCGAATGCAGCTGTGGTTAATGTTATTAGTCACACCTGTGTTTTATAAGCTAAAATGTTCACCATTATCAATGTCTCTTGGATTGCACTGTTGCACATTCACATACACTGTGTTTACCAGACATGATATGACGTGAAATGTGTGTTCCAACTGGTTGGTTTCCTCACCTGTTTTTCCACCTTCTTACGTGCTATCAACAGTGTGACAAATAGAGATATTATTTTCCTTTTCACTATTCTACTGATTTAAAAATAAAAAAAGTTCTATGTTTTACACTGAGGCTGAGTTCACTTGCAAAACCCCAGCAGCCTTTCTGTAGACCCTTTTACAATACGGATGTGATAACAGTCAGAGTAGGACAGCTATTAGTTTAACATTTAATTGATAATCAACATTGTTGTTGATGAACTTTTAGTGAGATCAATGGATTGTTTCTGCACTGCTTTGACCCTCACTTCAGTATTCTTGGACAAGTGACAGAGAGATGAAATGCCTACAAAGCTCCTGGTCCAACCTGCATGCATGGATTGGCTGACAAATCTTTATTGGTGGGATTGATTAGGCAGTTTATTGACAGATAAAATCCAAAATTTGTATATCCAAGGTTCCTGCTGATTAAGGGTTTTCTTTTTGCAGCAGTGAATACGGACACAGTAAGATAGCAGTTAGTCCTGTTGTAGATACAGTTGTGAGTCTGGTGTGAAGTCCTGTTAACAGAATTCATTCTGTAAAATCTTCTGTTCTCTCCTACTGGAGCCTGCCTTACTATGTACAGCTGAAAAAGGAAGCATGTGGTGGAGTAATTTCTTATAGATGTGGACAACTTTGCAGCGACTAAACTTTTAAGTAAGAGCTCACATGTTGCCTCTGAATCCTGGTTGTTTTTCTCACACACACACACACACACACACACACACACACACACACACACACACACACACACACACAGACGGGTTTGCATGATAAGTGATTCAAATAGGGTGTGAGAAGTCCATTGGTTAAGTCAGAGGATGCCATCCTGCCACTCAACAGTGTGAAACACCACTTCCCTTGTCTTGCTGTTTTTCCTCTCTTTCTGTGCCTCTCTATCGCTCTCTCTCTCTCTCTCTCTCTCTCGCTCCAGCTACTTCACTTCCTCCGTGGCCTTGTCACATTCTCTCCTTCCCTCTCTCCCTCACCTCGCCCCCACACTCTCTGCCCGTTCCTCTCGGTAAGCTTTGTCCTTTGGCTCCATCTCTGTGCACTTCTATCCGCTGAACACCGCTAAAATCCATAACGCGGGGAACTACTGAGCAGTCTATCCGGGCAGGAGTGACGTCCCTTTGACTGATGCCCCCATCTCTCTCCAGCCCTGTACACGTTAAATCATTCTCACCTGACTGATGAATCGCTGTGTTGTTTTGCTGCATGAGAATGTGCATTTATATGTGTGTCTGTGTTTGTGTTTGTGATGGATGATGGAAACAGGCTGCTTAGTTTGTTCTAGTGTTGAGGCAGCTGAGCTCCGGTGGCCCAGCTGCATTACAAAACACATGCAAACAGTAATGAAGATGTAAAAATACACAAACACATGTAAAGGGAGATACTTGTTTGGAGGAAAGGGGGGGGGGGCGTTTTAATTCAGTATTGTTTCAGGGGATCCAGATTCCTAGCACCGCCCCTGCACATCTGCATCCATGTAGCTACAGACACACACACACACATACACACACACATCCATACTGTAGGCATATGCACATGCAGTCCTGAAGTCGTACGTGCAAAAACTGCAAGAGCCCCCCTCCCCTCACGCCCCCAGCCCACCCCACCCCCCCTCCTAAGCACGACGCACGCACGGAATACCGGGGCATGCCCGAGCGACGCATCCAACTGTCAGCTCCGCTTCTTCCGGCAGAGAGACCTTGTGAGTTTATTAAGGGGAGCCAGTGGGAGAGAGACGGGCAGCCAGGCATCTTCGCATGTGACAGGCTGTGTGCGTGGAAGCGCCGCTGCCATGCCAGCCTTGTTGTGACCCGATAAGCACGACAATCTGTGCAAGCTCCGTGGATCGTAACCCGAGCGGAGCCCCTCCTCGCCTCCCCACCCCCCCTCCTCACCCCCCCACCTCCTATAGCCTACAGCCGCCCACGCGTAAAGCAGAAACAGACACTCTCATAAACACATTAAATATTCTATAATCCAATGATGCAATAACACCATTAGGGCGGCACGCATCACCATCGTCGGGCAACAGACTCGGATACGCAGCCCAGCATCCCTAAACTCCATTTTGTCTCTCATTTGACACTCGGGGAAACAAGAAGGGGGAAGCCAGGGAGACCTTTACGGAGACGTGGAAGAACGTTACGCACGGGAGAAGCACAATCACCCGCTGACATTCAGGCCTTTAAGGAGAAAACGTCGGCTTCAAACGACTCGTACACCCATCGTGTGCACTCGTGGCTTTTAAACGTCACATCAGCAAACATCAGGCTGATTTCAAGCTATAGGCCTATATGATTAAAACCAAACTCACGGGTATGAAGACGCGCACGGGGCCTCGCAAAGTTGTCACTCTACCTGCCATTTAGCTTAACGAATCGATTACCTGACTTTGGTTGAGATTTGGCTTAAAATAAAACTAGATCGCCTATGTAGGCCACCGTATGGAGGTAGTCGGTACATCTCAACACAGAGGCATCACTGTTACGTGCAGCAAGAGATACAGTACATGAACACTAAGGCAGAAAGCTCGAAAATCCTTCAGAGTCTCCGAGTGACAAGTCCCCCATAGCATCCTACCCTCCCTCTCTCCCCCTCTCTCTCTCTCCTTACACCGATGCTTACATGCAACATCATCCCGTGACACCATCCACATCCACGGCACCACCGAAAAACACCAAAGATCGCAGGTTATGCGTAACATTTATTTACCTTTATGTCTGCCTTTCGCTGTCATCGTCACACTGCTTGATGTTTCATTGGAACAAGACGCTCATCTCCCTCTCTCCCTTGCCTTTTCCTCTCTCTATCACTCTCTCGGTGTCTCTGTAGGGTATTATTCAGTAACACGAAACCACCACTAGGAGTGGAGCGCGTAAATGGAGCTCATGCAGCACAGGGTGTCGCACAATAGCTTTGGCTATACATAGAGGGAGAGACATCCCCCCGTTAGAAAATGGGGTAATGCCTCCGCTCGGTGAGGGGGTGAATTCTAATAGAATAACGAGGGAAGACCCTGATTATGGCGTATCGTGCTGGATACCCCCCACCCCCTTCTCCTCCATCACCACCACCATCACCACCTCCCTCCCTTAAAAGGTTCAGAGGCACATGCATGGTGACTCGCCAGCCAACTAGGCTTCATTTATTATAAGGTGCTATAATAATAAAGAGGGATGGACTCAAAACAACAAGAAAAAACGTGCGAATAAGAGATACTGGTGCAACGACAGGGATGCAAACAGAAAAAAAATCAAAAAAAAAGAAAAACGATGAGTTACAGCAGAATTATTGGCACAGAGGTAGCTCTCACTGGCCGTGCAGGATTTGGCATGCCTACATTTGATCACCCGGTCGGTGGGACTTGCGTTGCAGTCGGACATCCTGGAGTCGGGACGGGAACGAAGCCGAGGGGGGGTAGGGGGGGGCCTCTCTTCTTCTGTCAAGGGCCGAGATTGTGGTGTCGGGTCCTCCGGCAGGCGTCGAGAATATGCGCGGTTGCTGGGTGCTTTTCTTGCTGCAGTAGTGGCATCACTCGGTGGAGTCTCCGCGCTCTCTCGGACGGGGGAAGCCTGCTGCTGCGCCTGCGGTGACTCTGGGGGAGGATAGGCGGATACCTAGCTGCTGTTGTGGCATGCTTGGATCCCGAATTTGTTTTTTGAGGGTGTGTGTGTGTGTGTGTGGGGGGGGGGGGAGGATGGGAGAGGATGGGGGAGGTTGGGGCGGGTGGGGGGGGGGACGCGCTGGCGTGTGGTGGTTCTGGTGTTGCGGCGGCGGCGGTGGAGGAGTAGAGGGAGGTGGGGAGGTGGGGACGGACTCTGGAGGTTAGAGGGCGAAGGGACGCCTTGGAGAGAGAAGAGACGCGCAGGCTCTACCTCTCCAGGACGCCTCTGCAAGTGGTGCCGTGAAGCTGGCAACACCCCGGAATGGCGAAAGAAGGAACTCCCACGCAGATTCACTCACTCACACGCGGGAGCACACACATACACACACGCACACATACACACACGCACACATACACACACACACACGTACACACACACACACACACACGCACACACTCAGACTCATACTGCCATCCTGTGGAGGCATTGATTACAGGGCTTCCCCCCTTTACAACAGCTCTGAGGAGTGTGTGTTTGTGCTTGTGTGCGTATAAGTGCACAGTAGGCTGGTTGGCAGATGATCACGTGGTCTATGGGCTACTCAGTGTTTCCTTTTATGAGATATGACTGAATAAACCAAAGGCTAAGGGAAGTGTAGGAGTTCATGAGACGTGACATTATATTGATCTTGTGAAAGAATAAGCACAGTGTGTGTTTTTGTTTACACATCATTAAATAGTGACACAAATAGATGTTGTATCCAAAAACAACACACAAAGTGAAATCCGGTAACAACTGATAAAAACAAATATGTGCACAAATGAATACATATCTACACAGAAACATAAATATATGTGTACAAGCATATACACACACACACACGCACACATGCACATATCAAAAAAATGTTGGTTGGATAACAGAGAGAAAGCTTTCCTTACTTACTTACACTACAATAAGTAAAGCTTGGTCAGAGGGTAGCACCAGAGGAGAGGCCATGCTGTTTCACCTCCGTGCAGCAGTCAGTTTGTACATCTCTGACTCAGCTTTGAGGGTCCAAAGTTTATGACACTGGGACTGTACTTGCCAGCTGCACGTGTGAACATGTCTGCCTATATGCAGACACCAAAACACGAAACCATGTCCGTTGTCTGTCAGTATCCGTTTTAGAGTTCATCTGGCCCTTACGCTGTACTTTGTCAGGCTCAGCTGTTGTTTGTGATCCTCTACTATGCTTAAGATCCATTGTGCTTTGAGCCCTACATTTAGGATTAGAGGATTTCAGACTTTTGCAGCTCTTAGTGATAAGACAGGAACGTGCTTGAGAAGAGTTAGTTCCTATGACGTGTTGCCTGAACAGCCACACTCACAGGTGGGGTGAAAAGCCAGCCTTCATTGAGATGAGTGAGATGCAATAATCTATGAAATGTGGACAGGTTTTTGTGTTCTTCTTTTGGTGAAAGAAGACTCTCAGATAGCTGGGAGGCATTTATATTGTTGCATTCAGTTATGCACACGAAAGGTGCAAGAAAAAGCTGTGTGAAGAATGAAAATTGTCTAAATTTTTCTACAAATAATAATCTGTGGCATCCAAATAATTAAAAGATTGGATGTTCACATAACATTTCTACATGTTGGGGCTTTAATGTTTAGTACAGCTGAAGATGAACAGACTTTGATGGAAAGTTTTTGGGTTAACTTTTGATCACCAGGTGCCACTTGGAAGAAAAGTCAGGGGGTCACCAAAGTCACTGAGATAGTTGTACATGATATATTTAATTTAAGAGGGACAAATAGCGTTATTATTGGGGGTAACATGTCTGCCTGTCTACCAATAAAACCAGTCACACTTTGGGCATTTAGTCTCAAATAGCCAGACATAAAAGTGTCGTCTGACACTATAAAACCAGGTAAAGAAACAAGTTCAGCACAACTGTGAATGTTCACTCTGAACTTCCACAGTAAGAAGTTGGAGTTTCTGGACTAGTGTAAATATCGTGGCACAGAAGACGTAACCAAACCACTTGTCAACATTTGCTCAAAAAGATAAACTCATTCAGAGTCAAAAATCACTATGTCACCTCTTCATTAAATTATAACCAGTGCTGAGGTGGTTTCAGATTCCAAGATTCCTGCTTGTTTGCTAATGCAATCATTTTTCAAATCAACTTTGGCTTTGTTTTTTTTTTTTTGCTTCATCTGACGACTGTCCACACATTTCATTGGCACTGAAAGCTTAAGAGTAATTATGAAATGGAGGAAAATATTCTTGTGGCCTTAAAATCTTAAAGACTTCTGTGCTGTTGAAGAGAAGTAAGGCACATGTAGGTTATACAGGAGGTATATTACAGGCCTACTGCATGAAAATCTGACAAATGCCATACTGCAATTATGTGGATAAATACCAATATTCATTATGAATGGTTTACTTAGCTTCTTACTATAAGTAGCTTAACCATTTTCTTGTAAATATGAGGATGCAATTATTTTTGTATGCCTTAATATGGACTTAAATGAAATGTGTATATGTCCTGCTTGCATTTGGGCCTTTGTGTGTTATAGCAGTGTTAAGAATATGTATATGAGACAACTTTTTAGACACTACACTACTATATTGCTACTACTATATTGAAAAGTAGATTTTCATATACTTTACATTCTGTTCATTAGTAGTGGCGTATATTCAGTCGCTTCTCCTGTATTTCTTATTCCTGTACGTGGAAGATGTGTCATGTTTTGCGAGCTTGAAAGGACGGTATTGTTTGTGTATTTCTCCGGCACCGCTGCAGGCAAGGCAAGTGCCTGGGAGAGCTGCAAGTGAGCAGACATGAGGACACGGGGAGATGCTGGTAAAGGTCAGAAGACTGATCTTTATACTACCCCTATTGTGTTTTTGTTACTTGCAACAACGTGTTTGCTTGTCCATCACTGTAATAAACAAAAGAAGTGTTGTTCTGAGGTTAATGGAGGCCGAGGATTGAGGATGAAATATCAGTTTTCTGTTACTACGATCCTCCCGCCTACACATACCTTTACCTGAGAGTGTGTGCTGATCATCCATCGGCTGAACTGAACACCGGCACCTGGAAAAACAAAGCATGCTACACGATCATGACACCCAGTGATCTACACTAGAGGAAGCATAAGGAAATTCAATTTCAAAGTATTCAAAACTTACAAGTAAGTTGTGCTAAAAATCACGCACACAACCTGTAGTTATCTAAGGTCTAACTCACACATGGCACCATGACACTTCCTCAAAACAGCCTCACAGTCGTATTAATCATATCACTCCGCGCTGAGTGTAGTTCATCTATATACTACCCCCTCAAATATCACCTTCATATCGTTAGACATGGCCGCCAGACCCGGAGAGATATAACTACAACCGTGTCCACTGTCTCTACATGTGTGTATGACACTGTATGTGTAGTAGTGAACCATTTTGGCACCGGTTCTCCGGAGTTTACCTCATGCAAAATACGTGCAGGGCAGACATTTTGGCTCCGTGCGGACCATGTGAACACACAGCCTTGCAGTCGCATGCCCGGAGCCAAAATGATGCGAGTTGCAGCAGTCCGTCGCCAGCGTGCACCGTGAGCCCTGTGCGCATGTCGGCGGAGGGCTTTCTGGCTGTAGCGCAGTCATAGACGTCTTCCAACAACACGACTTCCGCCTGGCCTTTACAATAAAACAGGGATGTTTTTTTTTATGGTTTGAAAGTCCAGCAAGGCACTCACACATCATTTACTGGTTTATGAAAAAAGATGGTGAGATTAATCACATTTTCAGTCCGTTTTTGTTAATCAGTGATTGTATGAGTTTTTCTAAAACAAAGAATCCAAACATTCTCCGGTTATTTATTTTCAAATGTATGGATTTGCGGGTTTTCTCAGTTTTACATTATTGCACATTGAATGGTTTTTGGTTTGGACTGTCGGTCTGGCAAAACAAACATTGATTAAATGAAGACAATGACTAGCAGATTAATCAGATGTTGTATCTCTCTCTTCCTCTCCTGTACACCTACTCACTCCCAATCAAACTTACACATTCTCTTCCCCACTACATAATATTTATATTTTTATCAGAAGTATTTATCACCCAACACTTATGTGTAGTATTTATCTATTTACCACTGATGTGCAATACTGCATCTGTGCACCTATGTGCAATATAATGTATATTTATATATTTCTCTCTCATTTTATTATATACTCTAATTGGAACTAGAGCTCAAAAAAATCAAATTTAATTTCCTTCAATGTTGCCATCTGCTGTGCATGTAAGACAGTAAAACCTCTTGAATATTGATAGTCAAAGAGTTGTACAGTGTGATTGATTTAGAGGGCCAGCATTTTTTTATTTTTTAATTGATAATATTAATATTGACAGACACATACAACCACCAAACAATTTCTTCTTTTCTTTTTTTTCTTCTTTTTTTTTTTTTTACAAACTGTTACTTTGTTTTTTGTTAACCAAGCAGAACAAAAAGAAACAAAAAAAACCGAAAAGAACAGTCTGGTAATATCCTCCACATGACCAGACATCATTTATATCCTTGATGAATATAAATCAAGTAACATAACCAATTTAAACAACCACAGCAAACAATATAAAACCAATTAACAAAAAACAAAACAAAAATGACAACCACCAAACAAAAAATAGCAAGAAAAGAGAAAAAAAAAGAGGGTCAGTATTTTTAAAAGCAGGTGCAGTTTAAGCATAATGTGAGGCTAAAGTAACGATTTTTCTCTATAATTTGTGAAGTTCATGTTTTAGTTCAGTGGTTCTCAAACTTTTTCACGTCGAGAACCCCTAAACTGACACAAATTAGACCACGGACCCCGTTTGATAAGATTTTTGCTTTTGGATGTCTTATTACAGAAAGTGTTTGAAACCCATGAACAAAACAGACATTGTGTCACTTTATTATAGTTTAGGCTATATAAATGATTCCCCCTTTTTGCTGGGGACCCCCTAGAACTACCTCAAGGATCCCTGGGGTTCCCGGACCCCACCACTCACCTAGTACCACTTAATGCTAACTTTTCTATCTTAAAAAAGTTCTCATTACCCTTAAGACCACCGGGAGACCTCTCTACGACCCATGCCCAGCCCCCAGTTTAGGAACCACTGTTGTAGTGGGTTTATGTTAGTGCAAACGGTGCTTGTATTGTGAAGGGCGGGTGCCGGACGTGGTGTCGGCGCTGCTGCTGGCGGAACACAGGCCGCAGTGATTTGGTAGCCGCTGCAGTAGGAGGAAGGACCGCGGGTCTACCCCTTCTATCTTTCAGTTTCGCCTCGAATTTCTATCGGTGGTTCCTTCTAGTAGCGACCAGTAATTAGAGTGTACTGTAACGGTGCTCTATGATCGATAAGTCGTAGTATTATCAACGGACAGTGATATCAATCGCCATTTTAACCGCACGTTTTCCCTGACAGAAGCGCTAGCACAACAATGGCTCTGAAAAGAATTCACAAGGTAAGGAAGTGAACGACGAGGCCCAGGATTTCGCAGTTTCGTCAGGGGTTTAGTCCCAAGGTTGCCCACCCGAGGCTTGTCTGAGGGGTTTATTATACTGAGATTAATGTATTGATGTTGGCTCAATAAGTAGGTTTCAACTAACGGTGTGTGGACAGCGAGTGACGACAGTGAGGGCAGCAATGCGCCGCTTCTCTGTTCACCAGTGCTGCTTCAAACGGGCCAACTCGACCGTTGACTTACGAGCAACCGTTAGATTAGCTGTTCTTGGTTTTGACACATCGGTTTACTAATTAATATGTTCAATACTGGATATGATTTGATGTTTAAGACAGCCGTGACGGTTACAAGTGAATGATATTAGCTGTGTGTTAACCCGTTAGCTGTTTTGTGGCTATCTGTCCCGGTGGTGGGCTAACAGGGATGAGCTAAAGGTTTCCTCTGATCCAGCGAGCTGCTACATTAACATTTCTAGTACAGGAGCGGCAGTTGCAACACATAAGTGTTTACCTGCTGTCAGGTATGTGTTTAGTAGTTCCCCCACACCGTAGTGAAGGTAGCTAACATCATTTATTACAGTTACTGAAGCTTTACTCGCTGCTTGATTTGACAGCTAAGTTATCCAGTTAGCGTTTTACGCTAACGTTAGCGCGCATACTTTGTGTTATAATTTAGCGATTTTCAATTTTCCGTCTGTTCTTTGTTTTGTAGCCCACCCTTTAAAAATATTTATCTTACGTGTGTGGATATATTTAACGCTAATGAGACTCGTAACAGTCCAGAGGTGAGGATGGATGTAACCTAAGCTAGTTTATATCCCTTGTTTTTTTAAGATGTTGTCTTCGTAACGCACAACATGTTAGATATCTGAAGTAGTCGTGATAAAACAAGCCTGCTATTGTTTGTGTTTGACATTATGACTATTATTGTTTGAAATCGACAAACAGGAGATACATATGGGAAAAGCTAGCGATAGTGTTAGCAGTGTAAAAACAGGCCCCACGCGTTGCTCGCCTTTGATGTCATGTTGCTGACAGCAGGCGAGCAGCACATCATTATTATACAGTTAGCTGAATGTTGTGCTTTTGTCTTTCTGTTGTCAATTCCTCCTGTAACGTTAGTCCATGTCATAATGTGGCTGAGTAGCCAGCATAATGTTTCCCTTACTTGCCGTCCACTGTTGAACCGGAGCGTTTACGTTTGCAACGTTACACTTACATCCAGTTAGTTAGTAGACTGTGTCTTAGTCTCTGTTGTGGTGTTGTCGTGATCTTAGTCTGGCTTTCACACGTGCTACCTGCCCTACCTGGAGAAATACTATTACGTCACACCAATAATCAAAGCTCATAGCGTTACAGTAGTGTTGTTGTGTTAGTAGGAAATGCTTCATGAAGTGTTTCACCTGCAGGGAAAACTTTGTAGCTATTGCAGAAGCACAACAAGTGATTTCATCAACTGTACAGATGACTCACACTCGGCTGCTTGAGTTGTATATTAAAAATATATTATTAGAAGTTGCAGGACATCTTTTATCGGGAACTTCTTTTGTTGGATGTTTATTGTGCTGCCATTCACCTTTGAGATGTCCATGGGTCACTGCAGGACCTGATCAACTGACTTGTCTTTTTTTTTTTTTTTGTCGCAGGAGTTGAACGACTTGGCACGGGACCCACCAGCCCAGTGTTCTGCAGGACCAGTAGGAGATGACAGTAAGTTTACCATCAAAACCAACACTGTCCTGGTAGCAATGTGTGACTGGAGCTTAAACTTGATTCTTTATTAAAATGATTATTATGACATGTTTGGATGTGGAATTTTGTCAGACTGAATATTGTTAATTGGAAAACAAAATACAAGCAGTGAACGTGCTGGCTTTTGATTTGTGGATTCCAGTGCATTTAACTAAACTAATAACAACAATAATAATCATTTTTATTCATAGCACTTTTCAAAATCTACGTTACAAAGTGTTTCACAAAGGCAGCAAAATAAAACAGACAAGTCATAAAATCATCAGGTTTTAAAAAGTAAACAGATTTTTAAAAAAAGCTATTTTGTGTATAAAAACCAATTCAGTGTATGAAAAAGCAAGAATAAAGAAAACTCAAGTAAAATCAGGAAAGGCTCTCCGATAAAAGTCTGTTTTAAGAAGAAACTTAAATCACTGACTCAGCCAACCTGATTTCCTCGGGCAGATCTTTCCACAGCCTCGGGTCCCTGACTGCAAACGCTCTGTCCCCTCTAGTTTTCAGCCAGGCCTCTGGTGCAGATAAAAGACCTCTGCCCGAGGATCTCAAAGTACGTACCGGCACGTACGCTAACGGTACTAAGAGGTCAGAGATAGAGCAGGGAGAGAGGCCATGAAGAGCCTTAAAAGTAATCAGTAAGATCTTAAAATCTATTTCTAAAACATACTGGGGGCCAGTGTAAACAGGCTACAACAGGAGTGATGTGATCACGTCTCTTGGTTCTGGTTAAAAGTCCGACAGCTGAGTTCTGTACAGTCTGGAGTCGATCAGTGGGTTTTTGGTTCAGGCAAATAAAAAGGCTGTTGCAATAATCCAGGCATGATGAGCTGATGGTGTGTAAAATGATCCCCGTGTCCTTAAAAGTTACAATAGATTGTTTTTTTTAAATATTTCTCAGATTAAGGAAGTAGGTCTGTTTTTTTTTTTTTTTTTTGAGCATGCAGAATCAGGAAATACATGGACTGCCTGTTGTAAAAAAAATACTCATTCATCGTAAAAGCATAATATTCCCACCTCCATTACTACATGTCAGTTCCGTTTTTCATCTACATTATAAGGGTAATTCTCATCTGGCTAGTATTATATTCTTTCGTAGTGTAGGAGTTGTCTTTTTTTAATCCTATAGAAAAACTAGGACATTTATGAACTTGGTTTTTCCGTGTTAAATACATCTCATGGAAACTGTTGTCAGCAAAAGGAAGACATGGAAAGCAAGTATATTTGTCAGACCAGTGTTATTGCTTGGTTATGTATTATAGATGCCAAGAAACTGTCAAATAGTACAGAAACAATAAAAATTGCAAAATTGGGAAAAAAAATCAGAGTATCTTAACCTGATGGGTACAAATTAAAAACTACAAGTTGGCTTCTAAACTTGTTTTTTTGACAGATGATCCACTGATAGTATTATTAGTTAAAAATCAGCTTGAATGTGGTTCCACCGTTCTTCAAATGTAGAACAGTTTAACATTTCTGCATGTTTTGTAGTGAATAAAAAGGGAATATTGTTTGTTCTTTCTTTCTTTAAAATCCATGTAAGCAGTAGAACTGATTGCTGTGTTCAGACCGGTGCCTGTGAAGTCTGCTGTCTGTCTCGGAGAAAGTCCCGCACTACCAGTAGTTCAAAGCTCCCCCTTTAACATCTCAGCCACCTGTGCCTCTGCTTCAATTGTTCTTGTTGTTCACTAATTTCAACAGTTTTTAGAGCACTTTGTTCACCTCCACAATGCTCAGTCTTGGGTGAAGTGACAGTGGATTTAAATTCAGAAGCTCAAAAACCTTTGTGTTTTAAGTTTGAACTTTAATAATATTTACCTATCAGGCTGCTACGTTTGCTCACTCACCACCACGGTGTATATAATCACAAGGAAGTTTGATTGGTGAATTATGGTCTTGCGAGCTGATAATCAAGGATTACACGCTTATCAGAGTCACCTGCCCGTCATAAAGTAGTTGATGCTACTAAATTGATTTATAGAATCAAATTATTGTCTAAACAATTTTTTTCACTGTGTGGTTTTACAGCAATGAAAGGCAGGCGCCAACACTGAAACATGGCTTTTAAATGGCCATCTTTGAATCAGTTTACATGATAGCTGCAGCCTGGAGACACATGTAAACACCTTTTGTGTTATCAGATAAAGGTTGTTTACCACTATTACATTGTGGGGGTTAAACAAAATACATATATACATGTATATACCACACTAAGTGCACATGTTATTTGTGTTTTTATAATTATTGTATTCAAAATAACGGAGCAACAATTTATTTGGAGTGCTGATAATCACAATGCTTCTTTTCTGTCTGCAAGTTCCAGTATCGATTGTGAATTTCATTGTGTATACAGTATATATACACGATACAAATGCAAATAACATATACAGATATATTTACATGGTCTAATTAATATTAACCATAGTAGTTTGGTAGATTAGGCTACATGTACAATCTGATGCAAATCAGTACAGAAGTAGTAATTATTCATGATTTTTTTTGGAATGTCTTGATTCAGCGTTCTGGTGTTGTATTAGATGACATCACAATGTAATATGTACCTATAATTTAATATCTCCCAAACCCCACCTATCATGTTTATTGTACATAGAGAGGACAAAATATCACTTTTCTGGGTATGGTGTCAGCTCCGTGTGCATGCCAGAACAATTATTACTGTGGTGCCATGTTGTTATAAAATATGTCACTACTCAGTGCCGATGGTGAGAACAATTTGTATCTGTTACACAACTTGAAAAGGTTTTAGGCTAAAGAGCTAACATGTTGTAAGATTTATACATTTTACTAATATAATGTAATGCAAGGCGAGTGATTTCTATCTATCCTGTATGAGCCACTTTAATAAAACAATGCAAATTTGTCAGGTCCAGTCGTTACAGTGCAATGTGTAAACTTCTTACTTTTATTTGTGAGTAGGACAATCAATATATTTGAATTCAAATATATCTGTCAATTCACATTTGTGAACATTTTCAAGACTATTGTTCTGCTCTGGTGATGCAAGACGAGCAGCAACCATCAGTGAGCTGATGTTTATACTGACAGGTGCAGTTCCCTACACGGGTGTTTTTACTGTTCTTTGTCTCTTAAATAACGTAAACATGAACCCTTGTACTGACTGTGTCCACTGTGCACAGAGAGCCAAATCCTCTCTGTCTGAGGAAAGGCAACTTGCTGCTATTAACGTGATGGCAGTGAAGGTAACACAGATGTACAACTACATGTAATCAGAATCAAAACTGCCCTAAATAATCTCAGTCCACTTCTGTTTAACATCTGTTCAATCAGTTATTTAAAAATATTTTATTCTGAAGTATTTTCTTCTCAAAAACAACATAGCATGAAAGTGTTATGTTGATGACGCCAAGGTCTTGTGTTGGGTTAGACACGATGTGATCACTTCCTCGTCTGTGGTGACAGCTGAGATGGGTACATTTAGGAGATAAGGAAACTTGGTTTTTTTACACAAAGAAATAATCATGTGACACAGTATCTCAAAGTGAAAGCTGTCTAGCACTTGTACTTTCACGCCTCGACTGTGTATTGTCTTAATTCTGTTACATTGAAGTATTCATCTCGTCCACTTTAAAGGTGCTGCCTCTATGGACCACTGATTATCGTGGTTATTTGTCAACATTTTTGCATTAGGATTATTAGGATTTATATCAACAAATGATTTAACTATGATTAGGTATTGATTAGGTAGTGTGAAATTGATTGGTTAATCTCACTTCAATTACCATACAAAAACTTGTTGTGTAATGTTTCATCACAATAATTAGTAGATAAACGCCTGTGTAGTTAGCGGTAGGGGTGAGAATCACAGATGAACTCACAATACTATCACGATATTCTTCCCATGATAACAATATATCACAACAAAGGCAAATCTGCGATACACGATGTATGCCGTCTGTCTGATTCTGTTCACGGAGGGTAGTGGCGCTCTTGTAGCGGTTAGCCAAAGTAGCTGAATCAATTCTGAGCGGTCATGGGTTTAAAAAAAAAAAGAAGTATTAATATTGGCACCAGTGTATTGATATCGCATCTCAAGTGGAAATATCACGACATTTTGCAATATCTATTGTTTTTGTCCCGCCACTAGCTCACAGTAGCTTGTTCCGTTGACATCAACAAACTGCAAGTATCATAAACAGTTGACTAGATGCTCATTCAAATGTGCGGCACAAGCGGAAGTAGGTTGATGTAAACACACTAACAGTAAAGCACTGTGGCTGACAGTAAAGAGGTGAGCTGATGCTAATCATTACTGCAACACCTGGTTCCACAAAGCACCAACACCACACCATTATCTCATGACTGAGGTTTGTGACGTTTGTAGGTTAATCAGGGTAAGTCTCTGTGCATTTTTATTTAGTCTATTCCTTTTCAAAAGGTACATCACAGATATAAATCTTTCTGGATTGGAGAAGGGATTTTATCCATGTAATTCCCTATTTTTTTTCTTTGATCTCTCTCTTAATTTTGTGTTTTCTAGTTCTGTTGTCTAATCTCTGTTTACTACTGTATAAAGTAACAAGTTTGACCTCAGATCAAGGTTGCTCTACAACTACTTGTGAACTGACTCGAACTTCTTCTAAGTAGTTTAAATATAGAAAAAGATTTTTAATTGAGGTATTAAAATATTGTTATAAGCTGTCACAAACACAGCTTTTGTGTATTTCAATATTATTACCAACAGCTGTTTATCCATATTAGTGCTATTAGCATACTTGCTTGAAATCAGTGTGCGGGCATATTTGAACAGTTTTAACTTCATACCATTCAGATGTGTTGCATGAAAACAATTAAAGCCAGCATGCATCCTGCAGACATGTGTCTAGAGATTATGTCATTCCAATACACAGGCATTGATATGAGGAATTAGTAGCATCTGAGCTGAAAAATAGTCAGATATCTGACTACTCAGACCTGGTACGTAATAGGATTCACTTCTAAAACATCATCCATACTCTTGATTTCCTTTTTCATACATATTTTAAGGATGTTTCACTCTTGTATACCTAAAATGGCACTGGGGGAGGAAAAAGTAGCAGCAACGTTGCTCTGTACATCTTGCTTCCTGCTACCCAACATCAAATAAACCACTCTTCTATAAACTGCAAGAAAGTGGTTCTAGGAACACGTAATTGCTGTGGTTGACTTTTCAATGTGACATTTGTCATCAGACCTCGACCGGATGCTTGACTTGGGCAGGTTCAGATGCTCCCAAATCAATTCCCACCACTTGTTTTGTCTAAGACTTCCTCATATTGCATCTTGGTAACGATTTCCTCTTCAGAAATGCTTTTGATATCATTCATATAAGGAGCATTTTCTGTAAAAAAAAAAAAAAAAAAAAAAAAATGTAAGTGTGAGTTTACTGCACTTGTCTGACCCTTTGCACTCACGATTTAGAGAAAAACGTTGTGTGTGTGTATATACTGTATGTCCTGAGTTGCACTATGTTGTAAGTCTGTTACTCAACTATACAAATAAACATGAGCCCTTCATGTGGCATTATTTATTCTAACACTTCTCAGCCACGCTTTGTGTTTAGTGTTTCATAACCAATTTCTCTGGTCTTTGTTTCAGTGTTTCACTGGCAAGCCACAATAATGGGACCTGTAAGTATTCACTTAGTCACAGTCGTTGGTTTTTTCTGGGAATTAACATTCACACATATGACAGGATGTTCTGCCATTAATTTATACTCTAAACTGCTGACTTTAAATTGTGACTGAACTGCTGACTTTGAATGGTGCTCCTCAGTAAACACAGTAAATAATCTGATTGGGCCGAAGTAGACTGAACTTAATGCTTATTTTATCAATTAGTTAGACGTCAGCTTTTACTCAAACATAAGATTCTTGTGTGACATCACCGCTAGCATTTCATTTTATATTCCATTTTGTATGTATAGATTTGTCATCGCAGTTCAATCACTAATGAGATGAATGTTTTCTTTCTCCGTGGATTAGAATGACAGTCCTTACCAGAGCGGGGTTTTCTTCTTGACCATACACTTCCCCACAGACTACCCCTTCAAACCGCCAAAGGTAAGCAAGACACTGACAAACACACAAACATACAAAGCAGCAGCATAAATAAACAAAGTAACTCGGCTTGTGCTGATTGGCGATAGGATCGTACATCAACATTTGAAGGGATGTTCAACGATTGGTTTAACTAACTTATTATGAGACCTGAAATGTGTTACACAAGCAGCGCGGCTCCTTTAAGGGATAGCTCAGTGCGTGGTTAGCAGTGCAGTGTGTGTACAGTTTAGGCTTTTTGTCAGTGAATAAATGTTATAACTCCTCAAGACCCAAGCAAAGTTCCTGTGTCTTGCTTTGCCGCCTGCTGATTTAAAGTGAAGGGGGTTAGCCCTGAACTTAGTGACAACTTCAGCCCAGGCTCACTTAAGGTGGACTGACCGTCCAGGGCGATCACATCAGGTGTTGACAATCTCACAGGATGACAATAGAATGATCTATCTATGGAGAAATACGCCCAGCTCTAAAAGTAAAAGTGTGTCTTTTCCTGCTAAAACATGCCGCAGCTATACGTCATTCAGTTTCCTGTTGTTTCTCTGTCTCACGCCCCCTCCCCCCTCTGTCTGTTTTCAGGTTGCATTTACCACAAGAATCTACCACCCAAATATCAACAGCAACGGCAGCATTTGTCTTGACATCCTGCGATCACAGTGGTCTCCGGCTCTCACCATCTCCAAAGGTAGGCCGATTCTTACTGGCCTTCAGACTCTAAACTGCACATGTGGTTACAGATAAATGGCAGATGCCTTTCTAAACAAGTGTGTTAGGAATGAAGGAACAGAGGAAACATGTTGGTTTCCTTTTGAATAAAAATGCATCCCACAAATAATGCATTTTAACATTTCTCACGCAGAGGTCCTTGTATTAAACTGGAGTACTATCTCTGTAAATGTCAGCGTAGCTTTTTCTGATGGATGATCACTAACAGACGTGCTTACAAATGTCTCTCATGCAGAGAGTTGGGGGGTTTTTTCTACATTTTTGTCAAAACCCCATTTTTATGCATCATCAATAGTTCTATAGCTCCTTACTAAAAAACACTTGCATCTGAAGGAAGGAAAGTTGTCAAAATTCTTAAGATTTTTTTTTTTTTCTTTTTTCTTTTATGTGCATGCTGACTGGTCAACCTCCGATACGTCCATCCCAGTTCTCCTGTCCATCTGCTCTCTGCTGTGCGACCCAAACCCGGATGACCCCTTAGTACCCGAGATCGCCCGCATCTACAAGACGGACAGGGAAAAGTAAGTTATCTCTTTCTTGTTGTTAAGTGCGTCATTGGTGTCCATTATGGTCTGTTTTTAAGGGTTCATGCCTCTTTGTCAACATTAAACATTTGGGTTACCAGCCTTTATTTTTGAGACGCTCTACAACCCAAACTGATCATAAGTCATGTTCTGATGACAGACAGTGTCACAGTCTAGCTACTGATGGACAGAAGCTTCATTGTACTACCAGATTACAACACTTTAATTAGCTACAATTTCTGTTATTTTTGAGATTTCGCAACAGTCTTTTCTACATAGTTTGAAAGCTACAAAAACACAAGGATAGCAGGTTTCAGTCTGGGTTAAATTATGGAAATGGGCTTTAAAAATATACTGATTGGTTACTGTTCAAAGGTAATAAGACTCTCCAGTTTGTTATATTCACCTTCCAAAATTGGCAATTTTGTCCGTCTGAAGTGAAGAACTGTGGTTTCGACCCCCCCCCCCCCAGCTGGCTGCTCTGAATGGACGCAGAGCAAAGAGAGAGATGGAGGAATGTTCCAAACACGTTTTTACATTTCTTTCAGAACATTTTCCAGTCTGGAGATTTAATGTCAGTTGGCATCACTATGTTATCTGGCTGTATTAGAGTAACGCAACTGAACACTTGTTGCAGCACATGTTGCATCGCAGTCTGTATAAAGTCCTTCTTTACTTAAATAAAGCTGATATTTAGCTCCATTAGCTTGTAGCATCTGATAGGTTTAAATATACATCTCATCAGCCCAAGTCAAAATTAGTGTTTCTGTCATTATAAAGGCTATATAGAGAAGGAAAGGTCTTATATAAAGTAGCAGTCAGCTGGGGTTTTCTCTCCTGTTCTGTACATTATCAGATATTTATTGGGTTTAGTGAATGCTGGCAGCCCACACTGACCAGTCAGAGATTTGCACTGTCATCTGCGTTTTTTTACATACCCACAGAACATTATATGATGTGCCCTATCATAAAACAAGTGGTATTTAACAACTATACACTACAGATACTACTGTCATTTTGGTTGTGCCATATCTGTTATCACCTATCACCGTTTTCTTGGTACTGATCAGCCAGCAGCAGTGATTTCTGGCCGTTTGCCGCAGTGGCAAGAGGAAATAAAAAGTAACCTCCTGAATTTCAGCACAAGATGGCAGAGCTGTGTGTGCTCTGTGGAGAGCCAGCCAAGCTGCCCTCTCTGCTGCTGCTGCTGCTGCTGCTTCTGGCAGGGAGGCAGCAAAACTTAAATGTGCATATACATCATAAAATGTCAATATGTTGGTCATTACAAGGGTAAACTAACAGTTCCCCCTCTTGGTCTCTCTCTCTCTCTGTCTCTGCTTGATTACAGGTACAACAAAATAGCTCGGGAATGGACACAAAAGTATGCAATGTAGTGTTGGGGTAGAATCATGGCCAACCACCTCTACGACATAAGGTTAGGGGAGCTTCAGACGTAAAGAGAAAACAAACAAAAAACCATACAAACAAATGAAAAGTTTAAAACAAGATCTTGTTGGTTTCCATTGGAGTGCTTTCTTTGAGCCACGCCTCCCCTTCACCAGAGTACCTGTAAAACTCCCTCTGCCCCACCTTCTCTCTCTCTATCTCTCTCTCTTTCTTTCTCTCTCTCTTTCTCTCTGTTTGGCTCTGTCTCCCCCTCCCCCCTCCCCTCCTCTCACACCTCTCAGCTCACCTGCCCACCCTCCAGTGTACATATTGTCAACTTGCAATGTTTACGCCCGTCTCTCCTTGCCCTTTCTTCACCTCGTCCCTTCCTTGTGACCTCTGCCCCCTCCCCTCCTGACCTCTGTATTCCTTTTACATTTTGTCACCATGCAGGTTGGGCTGTCGCAGCCTCCCCGACTCCCCCTTTTTCCTACACACCCCTGCATCCTCACCCACTTACCCCAAACGTTAATTACTAAAAGCATTCCTTTGAGCATCTGTAAAACTTTGAGGGGACCTTTTTCTTCTTTATTTCCCTTTTTTAGGGGGGAGGGGGACAATAATATGGAGGGATTTTTACACTCTGCTCCCTTTCTTGTTCTGTTGTCCTTTATAATTCCCATCTGTCGAGGTGACAATTCAAGAAAGCAGTTTGGCACGCGAGTCGAAGGGCACTCTGTATTTTATACAATGAATACTTAAAAGAAATCATCGCAGGCTATGTAAAATGAAAAAAAAAAAAAAAGATGCACATGGCCTATTTTGGTCTTCTGTTGGATTCTACGAAAGGACTTGAATTTATCCCCACACCTCCTGCTCCTCACTCCCCCTCTCCCACCCCACCTTACCCGAGTTGACCTCTTTGTACACACACATAGACACACACACACACACACACACACACACATGCACGCACAACTGTAAACCCATGTCACCCCCACCACTACCACCACCTTTTCTTTATTCACAAAGTGGAGGTTCTGGACCAGGTATTTAAGCAATTTATTTTTCTTAGTTCAACCTGTGTTTTTATCCCCCCCTCTCCCCCCTACCCATAACTCTTTAGGTTGCTTTTTTTTTTTCTTTTCTTTTTTTGTTTTTTGCTATTGTTAAATTAGAGGCTAACATCTTAAATGGCTATGGGACTGGCTTGGGCTCTGGGTGCGAGGAGAACCCACTCTTCTTGCACAAAACCTCTGTATATTGAATTACCTGAGAGGCTCGTTGAGCTTTGTGTGTTGATTAAACTGTGTAATAAAAACCCATGACTCCTGTGTTGACTCATTCTCAGCCCCTTTTGGACGACATGCAGAGGTAGGACAGGGACATTTTATAGCCGGGTCAAATTCACGGCCCACTTCTACAGAACCTCCGACAGAAGAATACCTGCCAGTACCGCACTGGATCACTCTTGTCTTATGGTTAGATTGCTACTATCCAAATCTGTGTGGTTATTTCTGGGAATTTCTGATTAAGTAAAACAAGACTAACATTTATTGACGTGGTTTAAAAATTTCCCCAGAATAAATATCTTAAAGTGGGTGGGGGATGTAGTCACTATCACTTATTCCGTTAGTGGGAACCTGAACTTAAAAGTACAATAATGGATTCACAGAACAATAAAACTGCATTAATGTGCATCTTCTTATATCTTCAGACTTCACTCATGTCGCAGTACTTCCAAGTGCAGTGAAGTCGCTTTGTCGCCCTCTAGTGGTGCTTTTAAACATTTATCTTAAGTGCAATAAATTCTAACTGATCGCGATTCTGTGTTTATATTGATGAAAATAGAATCATATATTTGTCTTATAAGCTATTAGAGTTTACCCAGAGATGGTTATCATGGTTCAGTAAAGCATGTATTTATTCAGAAGGAAAGCTTTTCTTGAAAGGCAGAAGGGAATCACCAAAGATCGCAGCCGTCAAGATAGTTCTCCTTCCTCTACAGCCTTCCTCTCTGTGCTACGTACACGTCACATGGGCTGGATGGAAGAGACGATTCCCAAGTGTTTACATCATCCAGAGGATCGGATGATTACATATTTGGTGGTGTGAGGATTAGAATACTGTGCCTTGACAATATAACACTACATTTGGGTTTTATTACACTGACCGACAGTCTGGCTGATGTGGAGCATCTGTATTTGTTAGATTTTCAGGCACTTCTGTACTATTAAGTGCCAATTCAGAAATATAGGAGCTTTTAGGAACATCCGAGTTTCCCAGTTGTAATAATGACTTCGATGTTGTCTTGAACATTATTCACAAGTCGAGAGACTGGTTGTTACGATAAATCCGAAATGACATGAACGCAGAATAACTATCTCTAATCCTACTACTACTGTTCCCAAATCATTGTCAAGACATTAACTTTCACGTTCAAAAGTTAGTATATTCAGTCCCATACGGATATATTTATGTTAATGAGCCCATAAATAATCCCAAACTATTTTACCACAGCGTGCAATTGTTTTCACTGTTTTGATCTATTTGACTCTGTATCTCGACATCATAGCAAAAGATAAAATCTCAATGATTTTTGAGGCTTAAATGAAGGTTTGAATGAATGAAGGTTAACGTGTCTTCTTCCCTTTGTAATAAACATCTAACGAATGAAACTAATGCATCATATATACGGAAATCAGTGTTTTAAACGGCCCCAAAGCTAAGTAGGTTTTAGTTGTGGAGTGAATGCTCTCGCATTGTTAGAACATCACTCTCCGTCCTCGGCTATGATTGGTTGTTGCACAGTGACATAAGCAGACCGAACAGACGGAGTTCTACCGGAGCTAACGGAGTGCGGTAAGACTCCTCGGTTGACCTTGCTGCTGAGAGCTGACTACGAATAACACACCGTCCAGCGAAAACATGACAGCCCCGAGTTTACCTGCTATACCCGCATTACCCACCCCGGGAATCAGGTTGTCAAAAGGTAAAGTATTAACGCCAGCTAATAGCATGCTAGCTTGTAATGAGTCTTTTCGTTTGCCGCTCAACGTAAACATAACAGCGATCAACGTCACTGGCAAACATGTTTGTATGGCTACAGCACGGTGTATGGAGACTACAGCTAAATTCAGTGCTCTTACCTTTAAATTATCAGTAATTTAAGAATCAAACTAACTTTTTTGCTGCAGTATCACTAATCTAACCGCTCCTCAGCTGGCTAACAGACACCTAGCTGGCAGTGAGTTGTGTAAAATACAGCCACAGGTTGTGTTACCAACTTTAGACGGTCACTCAGTTTTGGCCCATGAGCTCAAGCCATACTTGGAGGTGATCCCAACATCCACGGCAGGAGTATCTGAATGTTTGGTGGCAGCTAATCACTGAACTTGCTGAGCTAGACTGGCAGCAAGGGCCCCATTTCCCTCCTCATGTCTCTGCATCATGTGATGCTGAATAATCCTACTCACCGCTTCGACAAAATACTGGAGAATTCACAATCCCTGGTTGAAATGCAAAGCCACAGCACATAACCCTCAAGTTGTCAGCTTTCTCTGAATCTGAGTCCATCCCCAGATGATGCAACAGGACGGAGCAGGAGGAAGAGAGGCTGATTTTCGTCTGAAGGATGTTAAATCATCCCCTGAACTAGCTGTGAGACCTTTAAAAGCATTGATCATTTTGTTACTGCTCGACTGGTTTAAGGCGAAAATGGCCTTTTTTTAAAAAAAAAAAATCTCCCTTTAGTTGAAAGGTTCAAGTGTTTTCCTCCTCTCCAGATGATAAGTACAATCATAAAAACACAATAACCTTGTCTAACAGTAAATATCACAAATAGAGTCTATGTAACACTATGAATGGATTTTCCTTTCAGTGTTACAACAGAACATAATAGTGCAGCAAATCCAGGATCTTTAGACATTTTAAAGAGGCTTAAAGGCAAAGAGTTAGTAGAAACATGTGGAAAACCATTCTTAGTGATTAGAATCTTACATTCAGATAGTACTGAACGGTCAGTTGGGTACCATAAACGCCTTCAAGTTACTCAATATACACAGTTTCCTGTTTATTATGTACAGTCTTTTGCAATCCAGTGTAACAGGCCTACAATGAATCGTGTGTTTGTTCAATGTCAACATCTTCATCCAGACACTCACTTATTCATATCACACACTTATTCTTATCATCACAAAAGCTCATTTATTCTCTGAGCACACACACACACACAAATATCAACCTCCAGTCCTTGTTAAGGTGGTAGCTAAATGTTTTGTAACTTGTATGACACGATGGACTTTGTCCTTTAGTTTCTGGCTTTAGGACAGAACGGTTCATGTTGACTCAATTGTTCATCAGGATCATATAAAAGAAGAACAATCCGATTTCTACTGGACTTGATGAGCTCGTAAAGCATACTCAAGGCTTGTTATGTGAATTGTTTGCTAAAAATATGATTAGCAGAAATCAAAAACATCTATAGCTTCCACCTCTTTGTTACTATTCTCATTAGAGAAGCTGCGTCTCTCAGGGTTTTCCCTGCATCTTAAAATCCTGGGCGAGCTGCCTGACTCTTGTTTGGAGCTTACCTCTAAGTGAATTTAAATTTGCTCAGAAAATTCATAAGCCTGTTTTAAGAGAACCCAAAGTGGACTGTAATGCCACGAAGCTGTTTACTGATAGAGGAGTGTTTTGGCCACAAATCCAAATTACGTCAGTGTCGACGCGAGTCAATCAAGGTGACTGATAAAGTTTTTCTGTTCACATAAAACAAAACAAAACACTGAGGTCACCTGAGGTCTCTGTCACATGTCTTTACACAACAAAAGCAGCTGAGAGTCTGGGTGTCCTTTAAAAAAAATGACCACACGGGGTCACAAAGGTGCATTTACACCAACTATTAACTAAGATCTTCACATGACAGTGAGGTGTTCATTCAACTCTAGTTAGTTTTGTTAACCCTCACCTACATTTCATAATACACACGTAAACACTTCACTTCACTACATTTTTCTCTCTCCAGAGCATTTGGTGGTTGCAGTGCCAGTGGCAGTGGTTGCAGCTGTAGGAGGTTTTCTAGTCAGCCATTACCTGAGTGGGAGAGGCTGCAAGAAGGCCCAGGTGAACACGTCCGTCAGCAAAGACAGTCCCAAAGTGGTGCACAGCTTTGACATGGAGGACATCGGCACCAAAGCTGTGTACTGCCGCTGCTGGAAGTCAAAGAAGGTTAGTTTACTCTTTGAATAACTGCCAGTTATTTCTCTTATTGTGTTGTCTAAGTCAAAAACAATCAACCGGTGAGGTCTCCAGAACATGATTTAAAGGTCTGTCATGCTTTCACACATGTTGCACTTTTAGGGTAGTCATTGATGTCACAGCCAGGTGTTTTTACCTTTGACTGCACTTGGACATCTCCAGCTTAGATACCAGACATGCAACATGCAAAGTTTCAACCCAGAGTATCAGCTACTGACAGCATGTGGGGCCCTATGAAATCCATTTCAACTTTTTTCCAGATTTCGATTTATTGTTTCCCCGAATTCTGTGTTTTCCATTTCAATTGTCCTGAATTCTGTGTTATTTACGATTTAAGCACATTGTGTCATCAGAAAGAGTGTCTAGTTTGGTCTGTTCATTCAGCTTAGACGCTGTGAGAAAACGCTTATAATGGCAGGAAAACCCTGATTTTTTTTCCTAATTGTATCCACATTTTGGCAAACGTTTTACAGTTGATTCTGCAATTCCGTCCGTGTTTTCCACAACGCGGGCCCCGCGCGTGCTGTCGGCAGTGTTCGATTAAGTACCACTGCAGGGGCAAATTGAACACTTAGAGACATCTGAATTTAACTGAGCGGCCAGTAATTGCCTTGTGTGGAGGTCATATTTTAAAATTATAGACCTCACTCTGAAATGGACCCGAGTGGCACTTTATGTCCTCATGAGGGAGAGAACTCATTTGCATAACCAAGATCCACAATTTGCTTTCATGGACATATAATAAACACAAGGACAGTGTAACTCTTGGTTTACCTCTGCAACAATGAATGTTTTGATCATTTATAGTCACTGGGTGTATTTATCATAAAGATGGTTCATTGTTTGTGTGGAGGCTGTTATCATGTCTTATTTCCTATTTGTGATATTTAAATCATGATTTCCTCGCAGCGGTTTCTCATCAAAGTACAAAACTCTTGAACTTGATAAGGGCGACTTTTGTTTTCCTCTTAACATTGTGTGTCCTCCTTACAGTTCCCTTACTGCGACGGTGCCCACACCAAACACAACGAGGAAACCGGGGACAATGTCGGACCGCTCATCATCAAAAAGAGGGACGCTTAAGCCAACCAATCAGAAAAAGCGCGCCCTCCCTTGACCTCCCCTCCACCCGGCCCCAGTTTGTCCAGCCAGTTATCCTCATTACAGTGCACACTGATGGTTACGGTACGACACAGTATTCTTCATAGACCAGAATAGAAACTGAATTTTTCATTTCATACATTCCCACACTGTTCCTACACAAACCCACATGACTTTGAAATCAAAGGTCATTTGCGAAGAGATAATAAAGGGACTTTGACAATCAATACAGCCAGACATCGGGGTATTACGACTGCGCAGTCGCTTTTTGACCCACTTAACATGAAGGTCAAAACCGCACTGCACAGGCGTCACACCTTCACGTCTGGCGTCCCTCTCTCTCTCCGCTCCTCCAGGTGTGGAGCAGGTGTTTGGAACACGAGGAGTACGGCAGATCTTTGCCTCAGTCCGGTTTTTGCATCCCAATGCAGCGCCTTACATTAAAATCAGAAGTCAGAACACACACACACACACAACCCATATGAATGTTACATGTCATGATTTTTGCACCAAGAGCTGCTTAGTCAGAGGTAGAAGTCATGTTTGTGTTTAATGAAATAAAAAATCTATCTTGAGAACTGTTGAAACACTATCTGCTGTCTGTAACCAGTTACTGTCTTTCTGAGGAAACTGTTGTATTTAATCTGTAAAGTGTTGGGAATTCTGCTTATAAAGGATATATTTTGCTTTTTCATCAGATTTATTTTCTACTGGCTGCCGTGTGTCTGACTTGATGATTCATTGTTCTGTATATTGTGAATAAAACTTATCGAGTGATCTGATTCGCCGGCTTTGTGTATTTATTTTTCAGGAAGCTGTTCTCGCTGCAGGGCCAGAAGCCAAACTCTACATTTGTTTGTGTTTTAACCTCCAGATCTAATGCAGTCCACTTAACCACTTCACTTCTGTCAGCTGCGAGGTAGAGCAGCGTGCTCATGGATTAACGGTGGATAGAGATAATGAGTAAACAGCCCTGTAGGGTAACTGCAGTGTGTGTGTGTGTGTGTGTGTGTGTGTGAGGCTTCGGCTAGATGCAGGGCCGCATTTTACCTTCAGGCAAGGTAGGCAGCTGCCTGGGGCCCCCAAGTATAAGGCCCCCAAACACCTATAGATTTATTATGATTAGATATGAAAGATAATATGTCATGTTACTATTCTAACTCATTGGGCGGATGTGGATCAGGAAGTAGAGCAGCTTGCCGCTAATCATTCCCGGCTCCTGCAGTCTGCATGTCGAAGATACTGAACCCCAAATTCCTCCTAGAGGCTGTGCCATCAGTGTGTGTGTGTTTGTGTGTGTGTGAATGGGTGAGCATAGAAACATGGTGGGGCGCTGTACGGCAGCCTCTGCCATCAGTTCATGAACGTGTGTGTGTGAATGGGTGAGGGTGTAAAGTGACGTTGTGTAAAATGGGTGTAAAGTGCTTTGAGTGGTCGATAAGACTAGAAAGGTGCTATATGAATGCAGTCCATTAACCATTTACCATTGTTCCATGAAATAAGTGACAAAAGGCCCCCAAAATATGCAACTGTGTACTTCTACTTCAGAGGAAAACAATGTACTACATTTACCTGACAGATAAATATTACTGGTTATGCTGCAGAGTCAGATTTCACCCACAAAATACTACAAATAAAATATGATGCATTATTATTGATTAAACTATCCAGCATTATATAAACTAGTTGGACTCCACTTGTAAAGTAAATTGAAGTGCATTGAGCTGATAATACCTGCCTTTCACTCTTCACTTTTAAGGAAAAATGTGAATGCAGGACCTTTACTTTAACCAGACTTTTACAGTATTCATTCTGTGTTGTATTCATAGTTTCACTGAAGAAGTTTTGAGACATTTCCCACTTAGAGAAACGGTGAAAACAAAGCAAGACAAGAGTTTGCCTGTGGCCCCCAAATCACTGAATCCGGCCCTGGCTGGAGGTGAGGGGGGCCTCCGCCGTGCTGCAGTGTCCACCAGCACCAGTGGCCATTTTAAGATGTGGCAGTATTAGTGGTGACCACTAGACGACGCTGTGTTTGCACGGATAGTCCTGGCCAAGACAGTGTACGCGAGTACACGGTGGGCCCCTGCTCCCATAGTGACACGCACGCACACATACACACGCACGAGGTATCTGGCTGCGTGCCAGATGCAACGGAGGACTCTCACAAGAGGTGGAGTGGACTCCAGCATCCCTGTGTGAGGAGTCACCTTAAACAGACAGCTCAACAGTGTGCTAATACACACACAGGAGGACAATACTGAGTGGAAAGACTTTCATTAACATGTGTTTAT
This sequence comes from Thunnus thynnus, assembly GCF_963924715.1. Classification (NCBI taxonomy): domain Eukaryota; kingdom Metazoa; phylum Chordata; class Actinopteri; order Scombriformes; family Scombridae; genus Thunnus; species Thunnus thynnus. Next base: position 8,758,726 of record NC_089525.1, on the reverse strand, counting down.
AATAAACTGGAGCAAGACTGTGTCTGTTCTGTGAGTATGTTTGATGGATCAGTAAACGTTTATTGTTTTTAAATTGTTTAATTGCTCATTTTTGTTGTTTGTAAACGTAAGCTTCTTCATAATGTTGACTATATGTGACACCAACATATGTAGTTTAGCGGTTATAACGCAGGAATAAACGTGTAAGTGTCATTGACAGGTTTATTATATCCACAACTGTCACTTTCTGCTGCTGTAATGTTTGTTTACTTTAATGTCACATTAAAAACATGACATTTTTTTGACTTTAATGCACTTCCAGTCCCATCATCACTAATTTGCTAATCAACTCAGACCACTTATGCTCAGATTTTTTCCATTTAAATTAATTACACATCACATTACTCCACTGCCACTAGACCCCTCCTCCTTAACACATACATATCCTACATTTACATATGTGTAACTGCTGTCATTGACTGCATTCATGAATGAATTAGGATCATTCACACGGCCTTAGTGGCAGTTTATTGAGATTGACTCTAATGAGCACTGCTGTAAATTTAGCCTGTTGTAATAAATAATGAATGTGCTAACAGAGACACATCAGGGCTTTACATTATCCGGGGAGACACTGGACTTTATCATATTCTGCTCATTTTTAAAACTATAATATTAATTGAATCATATAATTTTGCTGTAAAATATGTTAAGAAGCCTCCATTATTTATATTAATTATATAACATTAGGTTAATTGGTGTTCCTTTAGAATAATTGACACCTAACGCCTATGCTCATTGACTGTGTGTGTGTGTGTGTGTGTGTTGTGAATGAGTGTGTGTGTATGTGTGTGTGTGTGCTGGATATGTAATGTCTGCTTTAAATGCTCCAGTGTTCAGACTGTCAGCTGTCTGTGCATGTTGGACTGTTGCTGTGGACATTACGGGGTCGCTCTGACCACGGTTTCGGCTGCAGAGTCCACTTCGCATTTTGAGCGACGCCCCCAAATTCCGTGCAGAGTGTTTGCAGACCCTCCGGGACGGAGAGGTGGAGGAGGAATCGGCAGCTCCGCCGTCCATATACACTACAATCACCACGCCATTAGTTCATGACTTCATCATATCTTTGACAGGAGAGTTTGGACGGATTTTAGAAGGTAAGAGGAGACATTTTCCCGATACTTCCTGATTGATTTTCGCTGTTTTTGTTTGGTCGCCTTTTCCTGCGCGCAGCGCCGTGTCGCAGCGACCACTCGGACTGTGGTCAGCTCGCCGTGGCGTCGGCCGAGCACCGTCTTCTTAGGTAACCTTAATTACGGTCAAATGATCGATCGGGCCCCCTGATCGACCCGTCAAATGGTTTACACACTTGTCATGTAAAAAACGTATATGTCCCGTGTTTAATCGCCAGAATAGTTCTTCTACAAATGTGGACACGGAATATAGCCTGGTCTTTTTTTATCCACAGCAACCGCATCGTTGCGCACCTCGCTCCTCGTCGCCGATACCAGACAAAAGACAGCCTGTTTTTTTTACGCTTCACTATTTAGTCTTTCTTTCTTCCAGAGCTTAAGCTTTGGCTGGCACACATAACAGCAGTCGTCAAAATGTATTTGAAAAGCGCGCTCCACATTTGACCTGCGCATATGCGCATATCTTTGCATATTGTTGTCGCTCTGTTATTGATTGCATTGATATACCGTGAAATTCTTAAAGGGATACTGCCTCCTGTATGCGGAAATCATTGGCAAAGCATGCACTGTGTCTCATACATGAGCCTGTTCATCTCTGTTCAGGGAGTTTTGTTTTTCTAAACATATCTACATATATGTTAGATTTCTCTTTTTTTCTTTACACTGATTCTTTGACACTGTGTTTAGTGCCTGTGGTTGAGAAATATCTTCCAGTCTCATCTCCTCTGTTTACTCTCCCTCTGTTTTCGTCTCTCCAACATTTCTATTCTTAACCTTCCTCTCTTCATCCCCTATTCATTTCTAGCTCTCCAGGACTGTGAGGCTGCTGCAGAGAATGGGAATAGGGACACAGGCCAAGGCTTGCCATTTTGGCTGAAGTAACAGCAGGACGGTTGTCAACCCCGCATCGGCTTCAATCCCCTTTTCCCTCACCTCTCCTCCCACACACACACACAAACACACACTCTCACAAGGACAGACACTCCCACACACAGCCACTGCTATGTCCACCGCCGTAGACATCGCTGGCCCTTCCTCCCCAGATCAAGCCCACAGCAGCGCTAAAATCCCCAACGAGCCACTGAGACCCAGCCTTAAGCGCTCCAACCACCCCTACAGCCTCTCCCATTACATCTCCACCCCTTCCCCAGCCGTGGACGTCAAAAGCCTGATCCAGCCCTCCCCGACCCAGCAGCGGGCAGCCCAGCCCGGGCACACTAAGCCTCGCCGGGCCCCCTCCTGGCCTGACATGTGGGAGTCGCCCAGCGGGCTCCACCTGGCCCATGCCGCAGAGCTGCTGATGCGCGCCGGGCTGCTGGCTCTGACCCCCGCCACCACAGAGCAGGCCGGCCTAGGTGCGCAGAGCAGCCCACCAGCTAAAAGGGAGGCTGCAGAAGCGAAGGGGGGGAAGGGAGATGGGGAAGGAAGCGGATCCGGGCCTGAGGAGGAGGAAGAGGACTCCCCTGGATGCGGGACTGACTTCCAACCCTTCTTGGGCGCCTGGTTCCCCTTCAGCCCCGCTCTGTTCCCCCTGGCAGGTTTCCAGATGGGGGGAGGCCATTGGAGGAGCGCAGCCATGGGAGCTGAGGGCATAGAGGGGCTGGTGGCCGAGGGCTACTCTCCTGGTTCTCTAGGCGGGGGCAGCGGAGGGAGGAGGAAGAGGAAGAGGTGCGGCGAGTGCGTACCGTGTCGGCGTCAGACGAACTGCGAACAGTGCAGCAGCTGCCGCAATCGCAAGAGGGGACACCAGATCTGTAAATACAGGAAGTGCGAGGAGCTGAAGAGGAAGCCAGGAGGTCCTGGGTTTGAGAGCAGAGTGTCTGCGTTTGATCTAAGGGGGTCCGACTTTACTTTGGGTCTGGCACAGGAGAGAAGCAACGGAGCCTTGGATGGATAGTAATGTTTGTGGTGGCAGCATTTGTCAGAGGATCCTGGTTGGATGATTGTTGAGGGGCTGCAGTTTAAAAACACACGGGACACCATGTTAACACGCTCGGACTGTGGTTCAAAGATCTTCAGATCTTGTGTTTAGCGCGGAGCTGCAGCTCCATTTCAGAATGTTCACACTCGTTCCCATCCTTTCTTTTGACAATCAGTGAATTGGAGAGGAGAGAAAGAAGGATACCAATGTGTGTCAATATTTAGATGATGACAAAAATGCTGTAAATAGACTGTAAATATCTGGAAAACATTATGTCTTTTTTTACATCCCTTTCCAGTTTGGATGTATTGTGTTTCAACATTTAAAGAAGGAGCCAAATGTTTTGTTTCTAATGGGGAGTTTTGATTCTGTTGTTCTGACGTCACTGCATCAGTAAGAAATGAATGAGTTCAGCTTAGGCTAAATTATTTCATGTGCAACTTGTACTGTCTGTTTGCCCTTTTGAAATAAAAGAAATTGGCCATGTGCACTTGTCTACAGGCTGGGTTTATACTACGTGTGTGTGCGTCTTCATATTTAATTGGATGTATGTGTCTGTTTGCCACCGTGTTTCAGCTTGTACACGCGCGCACACGTGTGTTCATGTGTTTGTGTGTGAGGTTGTGTGGATTATGAGTCACCTAATGGTGTGGCTGAGAGCCTTATCGCAACCCCACAGACACACAAACACACCTACACGCTGCTTTGGCAAGTCCAGTGCATGCACTCAAACACACCTAACCTGACATGCACACATAATCACAGATACTCTCTCCTCTATTCACACACTGATGCAATTTCTCCTTTATTCACAAGTATAGATCATATACACGCACACACACAAACACACACATAATAAACCAAATGCAGAGCCAGCTGGACTGAGGCTACAGGGTGGGTTTTTGCTTGTTGCCGTAACGATGGCTGATGTGATAAGACCTTCTTCCTCGGCGCCACACTCCAGGGGACCGCAGGGAAGACGTAACCATGGCAACGGCCGGCCCGAGGTGTCACGCTATAATTGGGCCACGGCTGCACTTCCTGTGCGCCTTCAGTCAGGGGGATCGCAGAGGGACTGTGTGTGTGTGCGTGTGTGTGTTTGTGTGTGTGTGTGTGTGTGTGTGCATCTGTGGGGGTGGGGGGGTTGTGTATGTGTGTGTGTGTGTGTGTGTGTGTGTGTGTGTGTTTGTCAGGCAGGGAGAGAGAGGGAGAGAGAGAAAGCGCAGCACGCCAGCCAACGCAGGACACTGCCAACTCATGGAGAAAAGCAGTGAGCTCCAACATCACGCTATTACAACGCTCCCACTGAATGAGAAACACACAGTCTTTTAGTAAAGTCCACAGTCTAGTGTTTCTTCATCTCCCAGACAAAGGGGGAATTTCAAATTCTTGGATCTGCAGCTTTTTTTTCTCCCCCTCTTCGGTGCCTTTCTAGTGATTTGGAGCTTAATCCCCCCTCCCTGTTCTCGTCACGCATGCACACACACACACACACACACACACACATACACACACACACACACACACACACACACAGACACCGGAAATCTGTGTCACCCGCTGCCCAGCAGGTCCAGTGACTCCCTGAACGCCTGCAGTCTGGCTCCACTGGCCTGCAAGATGGCAGGAGAGAAAGGGAAGAGGAGGGGGGAGGTGGAGGGATTGAACAGAGGACGGAGGGGGTGGGGGGGTGGGGTGGTTGAGAGAGAGAGTTGGGGGAGTGGGGGAGGAGGAGGAAGAGGAGGAGGGGAGGGGAGGGGGGGTCGAAAGTGGATCCAGGGAGAGGGAGAGAAGGTGGAGGGGTGAAGGAGGGGTAGAAAGAGACGTGGTGAAGGGCAGAGAGGGAGAAGGGGGGTAAGAGAGAGTGGGTGAAACTGGGAGAGATGAAAAGCAGGCCACAGGGGGAGAAAAAAGAAAAACGGGAGAGATATGCAGGGAGGAGGACGGGGGAGATGGACAGCAGGGGATAAAGATAACGTGGGCCAAACAAAGAGAGGGGAGAGATGAGTGTGAGAGCCAGCGAACGGAGTGATGGAGGCCGATTGAAATGCAGCGAGACAGGGACGCAGGTAGACAGGGAGCGGGGGTTAATGACGGATGCATTGTCCAGATAGCCGGTGTGTGCCGTCACAGACCCCTGCGGAGCTTACATATGTTAGCACCAGCGGCCCTGCCCACTCTGGAGGAAAAACTCCTCTCACACTGCAGTGGAACAACCTGCCAGCCCAAGGCAACCTGCACTGGAGCTGGGCGGACCCTCACTCACGAGCCAGACCTTTGAAATTTTGGCCACTGCGTCTGCTTGGAGACACTGTGTCTCATTGTGAATGTTTTTTCCCCTCCATTGGCTGTATCCCCAGCGTTAGAAAATGTGTAACAGCTTTGCAGAAACAGCATCTTTCTGAGATCACTCCTCTGTTATCCATGTGTGTTCACTTTTATAAGGAGTCCACACACACATAACATGTCACTCCCAAACAGAAACACAAAGGTTTCTTACATCCTTGAAAAGCTCAGGCTCATCTGCCCTAAGGTTATATTTTGGTGACACTGGGGTCAAAGGGGACTCTTGACCTTTGACCCTCAAAGCTGTTAAAGGTGGATTCAAAATAGGCCAACTTCTATAAACAGCTTCATCCACCCCTGCTATCGTCTAACGCCGCCTATGAAAAACCGCTAAATAGCTTTAAAAGCAAACAGAAACTTATGTATTTCAGTGCCTGTGAAATTAAAGAATGACTATCACTCTCACCCAAACATAACCATAAAATCAGGTCCAAAAGAAATTAATTCTCAAAACATTCTCACACTTCAATCAACATCCTCGGGCAAGTTCACACAGTGTCCGTTTCTGAGGTAATGTGTACACAAAATTCTGTTAATCTTTAGCTTGCTGCTGATTTCAAAAAAAGGCACAGTGGTTCCAGGAAGTTAAGCAAAGCATGCTGATAAAGTCTGTCTGCCTGCCTGCAGTGATATTTCATCACAGCTTCTTTTTCACGCCACCTCGTGATGTGGAATTGATTGTTGCCATTGAGTATTGAGCTCGAAGTTGCTCGCACTCTTCAATTTGCATGATTCCCACAAGCGTTTCCTTTTTAACGGGGAGGTAAATCACGAACAGAGCTGCGATGTCGGTTACACAAGGTCTTTAACTGTGATTTTTATAGTGTGGTCTGTGATTATTAGTTGGAGCTGGAATTTAGGAGGTCCATTTGCCTCATAATCTGCGTATACTGATTCATAATGCAGGCTAGTTTACTATACGATAACTCTAACGTCGTTTTAGAATCTATTTGAGGATATCTTCCAAGAAAGTTTACTGTGACGCTGAGCTAATCTGTTTTTTCTCATTGGATCTCTACTGATCTCAGTATAGCTGCTAATTCTAAATGGCTCCAATTATTATAAATTCAATCTGTGTTTGTTTACATGATAATTTCATTTTTCACAATTACCGTTTTGTAACAATAACAACAATAATAATGTTGTATTTATAACTACCAAAATGTATTTTCAACTGACCTATCCAAAAATGATGCTACATCTATTAAGTTTTGGTTTAGTTTCCAGGGATTAAAGGGGAACTCCACCAATTTTACACACAAAGGTCAGTTTACTGCTCATGAGTTTTTCCAATAGTGTCCGCTTCTGTCATCAGGGTTATCTCGAGACAATACATTTTTGTCGGCATGGAGTTTGAAAGACAAGACCATTAATTAGGAGAGTCTAACAAAAAGGTGTTATCAGTTGCATCGTGGGAAATGTAGGATCCAGTGTTTGGCCCAGACTCAGGACTCAAAGTCAGGATATCTCGGCTTCAGCCACATCAATTTTGACCATTCTTTTTTAAATCTGTCCCTCATGTTATTATTGAACTTATGGAAGTGCAAAACTAAATCATTGTAGTGCCCCTTTAATTGTGGTTGGGTCATGTTGGTTAAGATTAGAGTAAGACTGGTCATGTTTTCACTTTTTTTTCTGTAAAAAAAGTTTAGTCCATGACTTGCAACTTTTTGTGCATAAAACATAAACCGCAATGTATTTTGGTAAAAATAAGTACGGAAGTCTTGTGAGATCAGGCCAGAGTGATACAGCATATTTTAGATATAAAATGTATATCGTGATTTCTGTTCTGTTAGGAAATTATACAAGAAGCACAGAGCCATTAACTGACTGTCTGATCTCCCCACTCTCCACTCATTCAGAAAATGGGATGTGTTTTATTGTTCCAAAGGCAACGGTCTCAGATGTGCAGTATCTATTCCTGGTTGGTGTAATCTTTGAAGTTTACTGTCATACAGATGCTTAGTCAACACAGGAAGAGTGTCCTAACTTCACCTCCTGGGCCTAAAGAACATAAACAGGAGCACCAACAGACTCTTAACAGCTACAGTAGATAGGTTAAAGGTTAAAGTAGAAGCATTACAAGTCAATGACACACACTTTCTTATGGGACAAAGATGACCGGACTCCTACAATGCTTTACTGGGAAACCCAACACTGTGAGACTATATATAGCGGGGCTTTTCACACTGTGTGCATGACTGTTGTGTCAAGTCAAGTCACATGATTCAAGATATATGGGGTGGACACACACACACAGACACACGCACACACTCACACTCACACACACACACACACACTGTCGTGTTTCCATCACTTCAGAGGACATTACATTGACTTATATTCATTTTCAAGAGAATTATCCAAACCTTAACCATAACCTCTATATGCCTAACCTTAACCTTAACATAACCCTAAACTAACCTTAATTTTAAAAATCTTCACTCTAAAATGAATGATTTACATTATGAGGACTTGTATTTTCTCCCCAAAGAGAAGCAAGTCCCCACAACATGAGGAATACCTTAACTCCACACACACACACACACACTCTCCACTCCCATACAGAAGCACATACACAGAGGCTGAATCCTGAGGCTGAGGGCGTGGAGGTGGTGAGGGAATGCGAGGAGGTTTATTGAGTTGGCTCTGACGTGTTGCTTCCCCGTGACCTGACTCCCATTTGCTCTGTCTCCTCGACCGTCTCGCCCTCTGTCTCTCAGTCTTAACCACATGCTAATCAGCTTTCTGTGCTCTCTGTTTGATCTCTGATGGGCTGTTTTCTGATGCATCCCGCTGAATAGATAATCATTGTGTAAGCGGCCACTATCAACAACTTCTCTGTGTCTTCCCCGCTCAGCCTCCCCCCCCCCCACCCCAAACTGAATGCCTGCTATAACGATAAGAACAGACACAACTCTGTTCAAATGCAAGAACAAAATAAAATGAGTTATTAAGTGTCATTAATTTGTTCTTTTTCATACCAACAGCAGACATACAATCCCATTAGGTGAATACAAATAGAAGGTGAAATACTAAACTCAAAGAGTCAGCAGGAGCAGGATCTTAGCAAGGAATTAGTGACCAAGTAAAGAGAGCATGTGACCAAATAGTTAGGTAGTAACTACAGCTCTAACGTCCCAGTCTAAAAATGAAGAACTGTTACATCTCTCATTGTAAAACAGTTACTCTCTGATGTCATATTACATGTTAGTACAAGGGTGATTCAGTCATTTTCTTTAGTTACTTGCATTTAATACCACTCAAGAGCTACAGTGTAGTCAGTAAATATTTAGTCAAGGACATATTTTTAATGGTTTTGTCTCCAGGACACTAGAACTAAAACGAAACAATAATCATTAGGTTAAATTGCTGACTCTGCTTTAGGGTTGTTTGAGGGTGTTCAGATTCATAATGGGTGACCAGAATAGCAATTTTTGCCATTTTTCTACATATTCCCTCCAATTTTATGACAATGTGGCAGAATCAGTGATAGTAACATACAACTAAAGCAACAAAAGATATGTTTAAGGCAAAAAAAGTGTGTAATTTATTTTACTGCTTGGTCAAGTCAGTCACCTGACTATGTCATCAACTGACCTCCGCCCATCTGATCATGTGTTTCACTTGCTGGAGACCAGACTTCAGGCAAAGAAACCCCAAAATAAGCAAGAAGTCAAGATTTTTCATGGAGGATACCAATGGTTGTAGTCTTTAGACAGTGACCGCTGCAAAGAATGTGCAACCAACCAAATATTAAATATAATATCATATGGTCCACTTACTTTCCAAAGCTTTCAGCCATATATCATGGACTGTATCAGCAGATGGAGTTAGCTCATTTGTCATGGAAATGTTTTAGTTGTTATAATATAGTGACCTGAATATGGATTTATATGTACATGACCAAAATATGAAAATCCTGTAATGGATTTTCATGTGATAAAAGTTTATTTTGCCAAACTGCAAACTGTCAAGGATTAACCTTTGTGAAATTACCTTTGGTCCACTAAAACTGGATGACATTCATAGGATTTCTGAGGATGTAAACATCATTAATTTTAAGATATGAGGCAGATCTTTAACCTCATAGTTAAGTTTCATGTCACATCCAATGTGCTGGAGAAAACAAAAATGTCTCACCAAATGCTTCACTGTAGGTCTCTTTTGTGATACTTCATAATCTTGGTAAATTATAATTGTAGTCATGACACCATTATATCCTATTCAATCACATAAGAACACTACTTTTATAGTCATCAGACTAATTAAGGGGTGGTTCACGTAATGAGGTGACAGTAGCTCAGGTGGTAAAGCAGGTCAGCCACTAGTTGCAGGGTTGGTGGTTTGATTTCCTCCAAAAACAGCATCCAAAAAGACCTCTTGAGCAAAAAACTGAACCCTAAACTTTCCTTGATGAGCAGATTTGAGTGTTCATAGACAAACGTGAGGGATTGTAAAATGAGAATCAGAATAAAGACTCTATATAGATACAGTCAGACCAGACATCATGAATTCAGTCCTTTTACTTAACATAAAAACCCTTGCACCAATGTGATTATTGCAGATATAATGGATGAAAATGTTGTCAACGCTGCTGAAAGTCAGTAGAGTTAAAGCAGTACAGTGACAAGTTACATGCACTTTTTGATTAGTACAAAATAACTTTAAAATGATTTCATCAAATAAAATGTTTCTCAGTTCCCAAAAACCTGCTCATGACATCTCAATAATAAAACTTTGTTAACACTTATTTAACAAGTAAATCACCATACAGGTGCTTTTTCATCCGTAGTCAAAAGTCTCTGTGAGCGTCTCTCTGGACATCTCTCTGCCTCTGCCTGTCAATCACAGAAACTGTGTGAGCGTTATTTGAACTCAGCAACATCAAAGCTGCTACGTTTTATCATTCAGGTTGAATTCAGTTCAAAAGCTTTCAAGTCTCACTCCACCCCCAGACGTTTCTCCGTCTGTAGGTCGGTCCTTGAATTGAGGCCTAACAAACTGTATCTCAGTTCACCGCCCAGGTTAAAGTAAGGATCCTGTTAAGGAATTGTATGCGGCCTCGGCCTGGATCAACTGTGTGTAACTGAGTCATTATTTTCTGCACAGGGCTTGTTACACTCAGTACAGTAAGCTCTGGCTCTTTGGGGTCACCGTGTTGTCTCTAAGCAGGCTGGATACGCCTTAAGTCCTAATGGATCAAAGGTGCGCTTCTTCCCTGTAGATGAGCAGGCTTGGCAGGTACAGGAGGCTTGGTGTAGGCAGGTGGTGTGCTGTGAGGATCGTCGGTGAAAGCTTTCCTGAGCTGCGCCACGCGACCTCTGTATTCTGATTTCTTCCCTTCGAAGCACACAATCTCTAAGACGGAGAGAAAAGAGTAAAGTGAATTCCTAAAATCCTGGTTTTATCCAAGTGATATCAACCTGCTGATATCCACTAGATTTGGGGGAGAGTCCACCAATGACCAAATGACAAGCTATTGTTTGCACAGTGTGATAAATGATCAGACATACACTAACAGCACTAGCATCAGCTAGGTGTGGAAGACTGAGGCTCTATCACACATTAACCTACAGCAGGACAATCTGGGCCACATAGGGGCAGAGTAACAAGCTGTAACATTGACAAATCACCTTATGAAGCTGATATAGCTAACATGTTTGCAAACACTGTATAAACATCCAGCAGACACAGAACATCGTTAGTGTTCATTAGGAGTCGTGTTTCTAGTGAATGTAAATCCAATATTCACTCTTATTATAGTTCTGTTTTGGTCTCCTGAGGGAAATATCTGGCTCTATAGGTGCAAAATGTTCCACTTTGTTCATCAGCTAGCTGCTAACTTGGTCTGTCTGCCAATTGTTGTGCAGGTAGTGTACAGTAGGGTTATCTGAACTTTTTTTTGAAAACAGCTGCTTGCTTCTGCTGGAGACAATGCTGATGAGAGCAGTAAGAATGAACCAACACAAAAAGCTGTCCTCCATAAAATCAAAACAATGAGCTGAAAGATGATAAAACATCCCGTAAAGCTGAAGGGAACTGAATAGAGCTGGGTGAAAATTATTTGTTGGTTCATCACTACAAACAACCCCTTTCACATGATACATAGTCATAAGATCCTTTGTTAAAATCAACATTTTGATTGGTGCAGCTTTAAGCAAGCTATTCCTACCATACAGCAGGTACCATTCAGGATCAATGTTTTGTCTGAGCCGAAAATTAGAAATTTATTAACCTAGTTTTACTGAATGTCCCTCCAGTTTACAGCTGTACTTTCCTGCATAACCTGACAGTAGTCTTTTTAAGCAGATAAAAGAATGTGCTTGCAAATGATTTATGATGGAAGCTAGCTAGACCTTGTGTTTACAGAATTGATGATCTTGGTAACTAAGTTATGATACATGGTTTGATAAGATTACTGAGATCTCAACATTTTTGTTTTGTTTTTATGTATATAATACATTTCTGGTCATTTTTGTTTACTCTTTGTTGTCTTTTTTTACATTAAGGAATGATTAGCTCAAATTTAGACACATACTTCCTGTGTATGACAAGTGTCACACCTTACAATACACAAACAGCACATATCATTTAAAAATTATAAAAGAATTTTACATTTGCAACCTGTTTTCATCATAAAAACATATAAATCTGTATCAGGTCTCTCTCTGCCTCTTTCCTCTCCTCTTGTTTTCTCACCTCTGTCCTGTGGGCCGGCCCTCTCTGTGTCTGACAGCTGGGATTTGAGTGGCGGCTGGTTGCCATGGCTACTAAAATGGGGCCTGTAGAGAGGAGCCCAGTCGCTGAGGTTGTCCGAGCTGCCGCCGGACTCGCTGTCGCTGTCCTCGGTGGGGTCCTTCAGGTCGTCGTAGGCGCCGCAGGAGTCCATCTCCTCCTCAGACAACTGGTAGCTCAGTGAAGTCGGGTCATCCTGTGTAAGTGGGACACAATTTGATGATAAGATTTATTCAGTGACTGTCCATCTTTACCATCTTGACTTTAAAACCCACTTGCAAACACATGAACTCACACTAACATCTGTGAGGGGCAGCTGAATGTCTTCTTTAAAGCCGAGCTGCTGGGCCTCTCTTCCTGGCAGCAAGTCCACTGTCTGGATGCCATTCATATTATCACTGTGGAGTCTGGAAGACAAAGACGTCCATTTTTAGTCCCGGGCAGACAGTCGTCCCAACCTTTGAATCAATCCTCCAGTTAGTCATTTGGCAAATAACTTCTATAATCAAATTGGGACGAGGAGACGGCTAGCTGACTGAAACTCTTTAGTTCACTGTTCATCTTATCAAAGACAATCAGAGTTATGTAATGTGTGGCAGAGACTGAGGGCTTCATTAAGGTGCAGAAACTTAGCGTGATGTTCTTGTGTGATGATTCAGAAACATGCTGCACTGGTGGTAATTAATTTAATTTCCACATTCTGATGTTTCGCCTTTATCTTGAATAAGTAGGAGTAGAAGTAGTTATTTTTTCTTTTTAGCTTTTCATTGGTTGTTTTTAAATTAATTCATTAAAACATAACTACACTTAAAAGTACACTCTCCTCTCTTCAAACTGCTGCTGCAAAGCAAAACAAAGCAGCTCTGTGTTGCTTCATGTTTACAGTAACAAAACAGATCCTGCTGTTACACAGTCTGGTTTTATGCTTCCTGATCACATTTAAGCCGGTCAATCAGTGATACCGTGACATTTTTAAGAGTGCTTTGCAGGGTTTTTTTTGTGTGTCTACCTATTGTTGATGAGGCCCTGAAGGAGTTTGGAGGACCTGAACTCATCCACCTCTCCGATCACGATGACGCTCACATCTCCGTCCCGACCGAGCAGCCATCTCACATGCTTATTGGAAGCTGGGAAAAGAAGAAAAGAATGGAAAAACAACATAAACATGTTATCTTCTCATCTTCATGTGTCTGATGGAAGCGGCTGCCTCATGAGTTGTTATTCTGGCTTTTATCCAGAAGGTGGTGCTGTGCTATAAGTTTAAAGCTTGGCGAGCCTCACACAAAGGGCAACACTTTGTCCTCTCTTCATTTGCACTCTCTCTTCTTCTTTTTTCTTTGTTTTTGTGGCTTTTTCTCTGTCTGTCATTTCAAATAAAAATAAACTCATCGTGTGTCACTGCAAAGCATAATTCATAGAGAATATTGGGGAATATAGTAAACACCAGATACCCTCCTTCTATCAGTGAGTACGCAGAGCTGCATGAAACTGACCTGGGTTAGTTTAACAGAAACTGCCTCTGAAGTTTGAATTGGAAACAGCCCACATGTTGCCAGTGTTTAGCTTTGCTACACAGTGTGTTGACTGAGTTGAGCAAGAAATCCATTTCATTCTCTCTGATTTGATCATTAATTATACTTCACTGTATATTCATACAATTTTATTTATTATGAATCAATAGATTTAGTAATAATGGAATGCATAATTTCTTTTTTGTTATGTAACTTTGTGTGACACAATATATAAAAAACCCAGCAATATTTGTTCTTATGTCATCAGTTTTGCATACTGGAAAACAGGAGGGTATTTTTAGTTGTTACATCATTGTGACACAGTAGGCAGAAATAGACCCCACACCTCAGTGTGTGATAACAGGTGTTTCCATTACAGTGTCTTTAGTCAAAGGTAAAGCACCTGCTATGACATCACTGACTGGGGTGTGGCTTGAAAATTCAAATCCTCAGAGATTTCCTGTACAGCAGCTGTTTTGTACCTTTTGTACATCAACATGGACTTACTCTTTAACAGCGACAGTAGACTCAATGAATAAATAATGCAGGAGAAACAATCACCTCCTAACAGTGAACTGACTCTACGCATTTATACGTAACCAGATAACAAGAGCAGCTCTGTTTCTGTTCATATTTGGGGGGCTGACTCGTATTTGCGTACTGTCACACAGCACATGAGGATACATTGTGTAAATGTCTCACTTGAACAAAGACCATCTCTGACGTTAGTCATAGTCTGTCTGTGAAACACACCTTTATGTTCACAGTCACTCTGACCGCTCTAATAACCAGACTTACTCAGAACTCAGGTTCCTTTCTTTATTACGACCACACCTGCAAATTAACCAGAAAAACAGCTCATACTCGAAATCTTCTTTGCTGGGAAAGGTTTAATTGTGTATTTATGTTACAGGCCTGTATGTACAGGTAAGGGTTGTCTTTCCTGCACCGAGAACAAAGAGTGAAAGGTGCCAAACTGGACTGTATGTTGTGTAACGAAAAAACACACAAACAACACACACTCGGTCGCCTCTCAGGTGACATGGCAGAGATTGGGTAAACAAAGACAGTAACTTAATATGTGGTTTAAAGCGTGGCGACGCCCTAAACCAAAGGGCTTACTCAGTCTTATTCAGCTTTCAGCTGGTAGAAAGATTCGACCGGTCTGTCACACACACACACACACACACAAACATATATGTCAGTGCATGCATGATGGCACACATACATATACATACTCTGACACCACGGCCACGCAGGGTCTCGGTGAGTCAGATAAACATCTTAAATGCAGGAGGGGTGAATTAAATGAGGAAGAACAAGAGGCAGAGCAGAACTCAGGGCCATATTTCTTTGGATGTAATCTAAACACATTAATCAGATTGGTAACCTGAGAGTGTTACTACACAACCTGTGTATCTGTGTTTCATTACTCATGTGCACTCAGGGCTGAGGGGATTTTCTGATCAACATCAGCTAGTTGTAAAGAGAGCTCAGATGTACAGTTTTACAAAATCTGAAAAATGTGCCACCTGTAATAATAATAATATTTTGATAACAAATGTGTGTGTTTGTTGTGCCCTCATCCTTCCTCAAAGGAACAGCACAAGGGAGATGATGGACTATATGAAACTAAAGCTAAGTAATGATGCTAATAGTAATTAATTACAGTTACAGTAACTCTGCATATAGATTCTTTTCAGAATATTATTAGAGGACTAAATGGAGCCAAATCCAAATTCCATCAGCGCCACCCCTAGTCCGTCAAGAAGTTGTTGACTAGTTCAATCAGTTCAATCATATTTTCCGCTTATTATATTCCCCTTAATGCAGTTTCAAAGCCCTCAGACTGCCAGGATGTAATTCTCGGGGGGAGAAATACTAAATACCTTGCCTAAAAATAACCACATTTAAAAATCTTTATTCAAAAAATAACTCAATCAGCCTCCGGTACGCAACACATTTCCTGTTATTTGTCTCTAACTGTGGAATGTAAACTTCTCTTTAAGTTGTTAAAACCCCCAAAATTCCCAGACACAATACTGAGGACATGACCTCTCCTCATTGTCTACAATCATCACTACGGCATTGGGAGCAGGCTAAAGATATTTAAAGGCAAACTGAAATTCAAGCAATAGTTTGACATTTTGGGAAATACACTTATTCACATTGTTGTCGGCTAAATATAAGGCCACAGCCAGCAGCCGGTTAGCTTAGCTTAGCATAAAGACTAAAAAAAGAGGGAAACAGCTAGCCTGACTCTGACAGAGTCTTCAGTAAGTTACTGTATGCTGCAAAAAGAAAAAGCCCGCCACGTAACCTCCCGTAAAACCACAACTTGCCTTTTTTTACACTTTGGTTTTTGTACAAATTAAACAAATGACATATAACGTGTGAAATAGTGAGCTTTAGTGGAGCTGGTAGGTGGATTTTGTTACCTTTGGACAGAGCCAGGCTAACTGTGTTCCCCTGCTCCAGTTTTTATGCTAAGCTAAGCTAATCAGCTTCATACAGACAGAAAATAAACACACTGCAGTCTGTGATTTTATAACCCTTTTGTCAATACATTATTGTGAAATTTATGACACCCTGTTATTTTTCTGTAAAGAAATGAGAAAAGCTAGTATCTCTGACCTCCTGTCACAGTTATGTTACCACATTTCATTACCTTGTTCCTTCCTCTTCTTTTACTGGAAATCATACTGTAGTGTAACTGAATGAGACACATGTTTTCTCCATATAGCAGTTCTTCCTGCCAGTTTAACCAGTACAATAAAGCCAGTGTTGGGCTCTCACCTTTCTTTGGCCTGGTGTTGTTGTTGTCCTGTGCTTCCCTTTCCTCCCTCTCCTCCCTCTCTCTCCAGCGCCGTACCTGCTCCTCTCTCATCTTGAGGAAGAGGATCCTCTTCTGCTCCTCACTCAGGGCCTCCAGCACCTCCGGCTCAACCCACATGTCCTCAAGGATTTTTGCCAGCATCCTGCCTCTGTTCCCCGGGTACCAGAGACGTCCGTCAGCCCCTCTGTTTCTCTGTCCAGTAGGTCGAGTTTCAGCGGTGGGGTATGAGCGCTCCTTTTCCTGCTCCGCTCAGAGTCAGGTTGCCTTTTCTTTGAAGGAGTCTGGGAGTCAGGTACGGTCCAAACTGCTGGAGGTCACTGTAGTGTCCTTTGTCAAGTGCTCTTCCTCAGTGCAGTAGGAGTGTATGGAGAGTGGCTCTCTGGAGGTGAAGGTGCAGTGTGTCTGGATCAACTGAGTTCTGAAGGTTGCTGTTTTGGTTTTTAAGAGAGAGAGAGAGAGAGAGAGAGAGAGAGAGAGAGAGAGAGAGAGAGAGAGAGAGAGAGAGAGAGAGAGGGAGGGAGGGAGAGGGAGAGAGAGAGAGAGAGAGAGAGAGAGATTATATCTAGTGTTTTGTTCTCTTCCCCTTCATTCAGTCCTGTTCTGGCTGGCAGAACACAATGGGCCCTAAGCAAATAAGCCACAATGCCAAATGTAATGTGGTGGTCTGTGTGTGTGTGTGTTTGTGTGTGTGTGCTGGTGTGCATGCAGTGTTTACTCTACATTACAGTAGGCAACGAGAATGCCACTGTGCTTTCAAACACTGAAAGGCAAACAGGGGCAGGTTCAGTATGTCAACACACACACACACACACAGGGTGGGGTGTTAATGACTGTGTGCTATCTGGGGGTAACAGACAGAGATAGAGAGCTGAAGACAGCTACAATTCCCTTAAATTTCTGCACTGACAGAGGCTCATTTCCTCTCACACACACAATTTAGAGGACATTACATTGGCTTACATTAATTTCCTGGAGACTTACCCAGAACTAACCTTAACCTTACTGTAACCTTAAACCAAGTCTTCACCATAAAATGTAATGATTTACATTATGGGGACATGTGTTTTGTCTCAAAAAGGGAGGGAAGTGCCCACGTGACTGTGTATACAGACTTATATCGCCACATGAGTGGAGTGGAGTAAACACAAAACAGTCCGACTGTTTTTAGCACCTTATTACCACACGTGACACTGATAGCCATCAACGGCCCTCCCAGTTAGATAGAAGTCGGCCAGGAAATACTCAAGAGCAAAACCTAAGTAAACAACCTTCATGATAAACTGTGTGTAAACACAGCATATAAAAGCAGCCTCCACCTACTGCACGCCTTTAAAAGATCTTAAACCGTGAGTTGCTGAAAAGAGCCAATAGAATCTGTGATAACGGTTCAAAAATCCCTATTTGAGGGCATTTTGATATTACCGTAAAGGTGACACAGATAAAATATCAGCCCTCATATCAGTGTTTCAGGTGTGGCCACGTGCACCACAGCTGAGGGATTTGAACCATATACTAAACCTTACACCAGACTTGTATGATTGTACAGTTTCAGGCTAAACAGAGAAGTACAACAATTATTTTCTACCTCTAAGAGTTGATGCAGGACAAAATCAATTGCACATATTAAAAGCAACATTGATTTTAAATACCACATGCAAAGCAAAAAAACTTGATACTGTGCTGGTTTTCTTTGGAAAGGAATAGTTAAATATTACACTTATTTGCATTCTTGCTGAGAGTTAATATGTCTCATGTCTGTATGCTAAATATGAAGCTACAGCCAGCAGCCAGTTAGCTCATCTTCATAATACAGGAAACAGGGAGAAACAGGTTTCCTGGCTACATCCGAGGGTAACAAAATCTGCCTATTAGCACCTCTGAAGCTCACTAATGAACATGTTAAGTCTTCACTGATGTGACGACAAGACTCCAGGAAGTCACTGCGCCCGGCCAAGAAATAGTCGCATGCATAACCAAAACCTCATCATCTTTACAGTTTTGTCAGAGCCAGGCCAGCTGTTAACCCCTGCTTCCGGCCCTGGCTCTAGCTCCATATTTAGCATATGAACAGGAGAGCGGTATCAAATTAACTCTTGGCAATAAAGTAAAGAAGCCTATTTCCTTCAAAGTTCAAATATTCCTTTAAAGAGGCAAAGAACATGGAGGGAGCATCTTACTTCAAATCCATATTACAAGGATACTTACAGTGAATTATGTTGTGGTATTAAAAACCTAATCAGGTAAATCTGCAGCAACCAGGTTCTCGGTTCACTGTCCTTAATCTGCTTCCTCAAGAAGTAAAACTAACTCTTCAATCTTGTTGTAAGACCTTATGGCCATTGAACTGTTGTCATTTCAGTGAATTAATTCTAATTATGAATAATTAGTCTAAGAACCAGCATCCATTCATTGATCTGATTATTTGACCCACTGAATGCCACACTGAGATTCTCTTTCAATATTAGTGAATATCTTAGTGAGTGAAGGGTGTTTTCATTCATTCTTTTGTAATGTAAGAGTTGTGAAGCCCTCTGAAACAATTCAAACTGGGCTTGACTTAAAGATTTACTACCAAACAGCCTACTCAAGTTTTCCATACAAGAATCACACATCAGAGCAGTCTTATAGCTGCATCACCGCTCATATAATTAACTGTACACATTTGAACTTGGGCACAAAGGAATTATTCAAATCAAGGCATAAACACGCTAAACAGAGAATAACACATACAGCAAATCAACATCCACACACTCAACTCTGTTATTCACATATATAGACAAAGCATCCAGCTCTGGCTCTGCTCCAACATGCAAATAGGTCCGGGATTTGCTTCTGCCTCCGCTCACATGCAGAGAAAAGAAAGAAAGAAAGAAAGACAGAAAGAAAGAAAGAAAGAAAAGCAGGCAGAGGAGAGGAGAGGAGAGGAGAGAAAGGTGTGTGTGCGTCGCATACTGAGAGAAAAGTTTGAAAAGTCTCTGCGTGTGAGAAAACATTGGCCGTCTCACAGTGACAGAGGAGAGTGGGAGAGATAAATGAACTCAGACAGGTCATAGAATGGCAATCACGGCAAAGACGGACAGAGAAAGAAAGAAAGAAAAAAAGAGAGAGCAGAGGAAGGAGAGTGGACTTACTCAGTGGTTGCCAGCCGGTAGCATCTCCAGTCTGGGTTTCAGCGGCTCTGTGAGTGTGGTATGATGAGTGTGTGTGTGACGTGAGAGCGTGTAAGAGTGAGCCTTTGTGTGTGCGTGTGTGTGTGTGTGTTTGTGTGGGGTCAGGATCAGTCGTCAGCAGCGGTGGAATGCAGGCTCAGCTCTGCTGTGCTGCATTTGTACTGAATAGGAGTGGGACGGGCTGACATTGGAGCATTCATCTTTTTCTCTCCTCCTTCCTTCTTCCTTCTTCTCCCATTTACATTCCTGCGCTGCTACAAAGAAAAGAAATGCCATCAGTAGATTATCACATAGTACTACACACTGTGTACTGCTATAAAAACATGTTTCTAATCTGCTCCCTGGTGACATTTAGCTACATGCAAGGGCACAAGGACTTTAATTTCCCCTGACAGGCTCTGTAACCTTCCCATATGTAGCAGCATGGGAAATGTGGAAGCAAAGAGCAGGAAGTGGGAGTAATTCTCAGATTTTTTTTTTTCTGTATTCACTGTTTTAATTTTAACTGACTGAGCTATTTAAACCGTTCTCTGTCTCTCTTCCTTAAGGAAGTCCTGCCAGCTTTGTATGAAACCATTAATCCCAACACCACATGTGCAGGAAGGAATCTGGATATTTATTCCACTGGACTGTTCTGTCAACAGGTTGTTGACACACTTACGAATCCGGCAGTCATTGTTTTGTGTTCGCTCCACCTTCACGGTTCCACATCTGATGAGTCCAGTTGGATGGTGTAAATGTCAGTTGTATGCCTCTGAGTAACTATGACTAATAATATTTAGTGTTCTCTGTTATAAGATGACTCACCTGTTGGCTTATTTTTACTGACTTGTCAGGGTTATGCAGGTGTGACCAACACAGACTGTAAACACCGACAGCAAATTTCGCTGTAAATATTAGTTTCTTCTTCCTCATTTTGTTTTTCGTCTTGGTTCAGTAGGTACTTGATATTTGCAGTACAGATGTGAAGTGAAAGTGACAATTTCACTTAAAGTGAGACAATGTAACTTCTGCTTCTGGTAAAAGCCAAAATGTAGTGTAAGAGTAGCACAAGTAGAGGAAAGGGTCTGTAATTTCTGAATAGTTTTGAAGGAAATAATAGTGAAATTGTCATTATTAACTTATTATTGACAACTTTATTTCCAATTTGTTGAATTGTATGCTTTCTTGTAGACAAATTTCATACTTTAACGTGTATTAAATCAAACAAGCTTGCAATTTATTCCTTATGGATTCAACTTTTCATTTTTAACTGTTAAGTTTGTCTATCAAAAGTTACATAGTCTCACTGTAAGCCTCATGACCTTTATTGCAAACTTCTCAAAATGATCCTGCACATTGTGAAAAGATTATGGTTCTAGACATGTTTTTCTTTTGCAAGGATTAGATTAAGTCTTTATATTATATTAGCTATAAAAGAACATTTTCAAAACTGAGCATGACTATAATACATTGTCTAACAAACATAACTTCTGCTCATGTACCTACAGTATATGATCACATGAAATACATTATTTAGAAAGGGGATGTTAAAGAAAAATCATCCAAAAACTTAAAGCAGACCCCTGGAGTGAAAACAGAATCATTACTTCAGTGAGATTTACCCCAGATTTCAACCACACTAGGCATTACGCAAAATGAAACCGCAGCTATCACCAGTCGGGTTTCCCCCAAAACCAGTGTTGCAGTGATACCAGACACTCGTTTGTTTGTCTCTCAGTTTGTCACTGGTATCAGGTCAGAGAGCTCAAGGTCTGGACTCAGACACATGAATACAAACAGCTGTGTTCGTCTACTTCCGTAGGGACTGATATTTAATTTTTGGAGTCAGTTCCCATTCATCAAATCAAGCATAACTTTAATGTCTACACTTGCCCTGAAAAAACCCAGATGTTCTTACTCACACTTTTCCTTATCTTAATATTGTTCAGTGGAAAAAAGATAAAAGGAAGAGCATGCACACAAACGCACACAAATACTTTTTCCCTCCTTCCCTTTGGGGTCAAGGTCAGATCTGCTGGGGGAAAACAACACAGTGATACGCATATGGTAGAAGACTTGGGGGGGAAACATAAACACATCAATCATATACCAGCATGAAACTTTCTGGGTCAGTTTAAGATCAGGACAGCAGAGCAGGTCTGGTGTATTTATTTATGTATCATGTTCTTAATCCTGCACATGGCCCTTATGACCATAGGCCGCACCTTTTATTATTGTTTATAATAAATGGAATTACTCATAACCAAGAAATACTTCTCAGGAAGCAAGTCATTTATCCTTGTCAGCCCACGTTCTCACCTTTAGACTTCCTTGGTATGGCGCACCTGGGGAAAGTCCCAACATTTATCAACACAGTGTTGCAATACATGTGAATACACGTGGAAAGATTCTGACCATGTGGTCACCATGGTGGTCACATTCAAATGGTAATTCTGCATGCACAGCACCCTCTGCTGGAAAAAAGGGAAAATAGCAAGCCAGTAATACATGAAGGGATACCAAATGTTGTTGGGCCACAGAAGAGCACTTCATAAAACCTGATTAAGTACTGGAAAAATAAACAGATTTTTGTGGTCATAGGACAGAAATAATTCAGCATATGTTATTACCTGTTGATTCTCAGTAGGTATTAAATTTTGAGCAAATTTGAGCAGAGAAAGTCACATTTGTTGGTTATTGCATGATGCTGCATGAGGAATCTGATGGTGACATTTTATGCTGTTCTTAGAGCTATAAAGAGACTTCTAATAACTTTATCTGTATTTTTGCAGAATCTTGAAGTTTTGTAGTGAGGCCCAGTGTCAAAATCTACTTTTAATGCATAAAAATCAAATATTATTACACATTTAATTCATAAAGTATATGATAAATAATCTTGGAGGTCTCTAACTGACTATATGTTCATCATGTTGTTGTTGGCATCTTTTCCTCTGCTGTACACACTGTGTGAAAAGCTTCTTTGTATTTTCACAAGTTTTAATCAGTTTTACGTTGATCTTATGCTAATATGGTGGAGACACTTAAATAAATGGACACTGAATCAACTTAAAGGTTGGGGAACAGTATGAGGGGGGATTGGGGCCAATATTGGACATTTTTGCACTGGGTCTCACTCGAAGTTTAATCCTGCCCTGTTCCAGTCCACTTTGGGAGGCAGTGACCAAGAATACACAGTCAACAACATTCCCCATGACCTTTGACCCCTAAAATCGAACGTGCATCCTTAGACAGAAAGAAAGCAGATTCTGCCAATAAATCTTCATTCTCTGTTGAGACCAAATCTACATAATCTATCTTGTTCCAGCATCTACTGTCTTTAATTCATATCTGAATACAACACAAAGAGTAGAATTACAATGTCTCAACTGACATCAACAGCACATGCTCGGGACGGCAATTTTCTCTTTTAACCACAAGATTACACTTCCCATCATGCTTTTGGGAGCCTTATTCAGCAACATGGTCAGGCAGATTTTCCATGGCAAAATTATTGGTATTCCAAACATGTTCTCCCCTCAACCTCTCCATGTTTAATGCATGGACCCCACTGACATAGAGCCCGCTCTGTGAAGAGGATGTGCATTAGCATGGATTCACATGAGAGGTGTTTGTGGTTAAACAGACCGCAAAGTAGTATTGCTTTAGTCCCCAAAGTAATTTAACTGGCAGAACAAGCTGTGCTGGAGCAACTACCCTTGGGTGGTCGATATGACATGCTGCAATTGTTGCAACGCATGTTGACTGTTTTTGCATGATTTGCATAATGAGTTTTAAAGAGTTCTTCAGCAGACTTTAGCATCATTACGCCACATAGGCTGTTATTATCAGGCAGAAATATAAACATCCACTGTAGATATTACTGTACTAAGATGCCTAAATGTCACATAAATACTCGGAATATTTTATTATAATCAAGTTTTGTATTGATTGGAAATTAAGTCATATGCTGCTCTGAACACAACACTGACATATTATCAGCCTATAAAGTTGATATGGCTAATAAGTTAGCAAACAATTGTTTGTTTACACATCCAGTAGACACACAGCAACAATAGCATTCATTTTGAGTTATGTCTGTCTACCTGATGAATGTCAGTCCAATATTCATTCTCCTTTTTGCTCTATTTTGGTCTCCACACACTCCTGCTAGAAACATCTGGCTCACTAAATGCTCCACTATGTCCACCAGCTAGTCACTTACTTTGTATGCTGTTGCGGTGCTGCTGTGTTAGCAAACAGATGCTTATTTACACATCCAGAGTTGCATTTCTGGCCAAATGGCAAATGTTAAGAATGCCCCCTTTTTTTCTCTTTTGGTCTCCCTGAACTCCTGAAAAGATTATTTGGCTCTTCAGCTGCTAAATACTCCACTATGTTCCCCAGCCAGTGACTAACTTTGTCTGTCTGCTGTTTGGTGCTGGTCAGCAGGTAGTGTACAGTAGGTTTATCAGAGCTTTTTCACTGAAAACACACATACTACATACTACTAATACTGCTGAAACTAAGTTGATGAGAGCAGTCAGAATGAAAATTATGGGCTGTAAATCCAGAACAACGAGCTGAAAAACGCTAAAATGCTCTGTGGGGCTGAGGGGAACTGTAGAGCTGATAGTTTGTGAGTATGTCACTGCAGGTGACCCTTCATACACTACAAATAGCCATTTGATCTGTTGTTGATATAAATATATTGATGTGATATTGAAGTGCAGCTTTAATTTACAGATGTTTGGTTTGAAATAAGTGTCGCTAATACAAACCTGGGAACATTTTGGAAAAAATTTGCAGCAGATGTGTTGATATAGGTTGGAATTCTCATTACTATCAGTAAAAACATTAATGTTTGCAGCTGGTAATCACTGCTAGTCCTGTAGCTTGATTATTGGTTGGCCCGAAGAGGAATGTTGTGAAAATGCTCCAGAGTTTGAACAGTGACTGAAGAATAATTGTACAAACCACAGCATTTGAACCACAGCTTAGACCATCTTTCTGAAATATAAAGTGAAATGAAAACACAAGCAAATTTCCTTTTGACATTTCAAGTAGTGAGTGTGTGTTGGCTTCTTTTTGGGGAAAACTAGCAGAGAGGTAGGTGAGTTTGCTGTCTATTTCCTGTATACCAGTTATAGTCCACATGCTCCTTTAGCCCAACTAAATGTTGCACTGGCAAGGGTTTAATACCCCTACACATACACATACACTGTATGTCATTCTGCTATTAGGTGGTTAATATAAAAGCATATCTCAAATTACCCATTGGAGGGAAACACTCAGCTGGAAGATGTATGGAGGTTAATGGCACACGAGGTTAACTCCTCCTGTGTATCATCATGTTGTCATTCATAAACTTTTTGGCCCCAGACAGTCAGCCTTCCATATTTTTATACGACTTCCATATTTACAACTTGGCACAGAGGGCCCAAGTGTGGCACTGTTGCTATGGTGACTGGTCTGTCTGTTGACCCGGCTGCCCAGCAGACTCGTAGTTGGCATGCAAACACACACACACACACACACACACACACACACACACACAGACACACACAGCATCTCTAACACAAATGGCACATTCTGTCACCACGTTGGCAAGGTCGCCAGTGTTTTCCTTGTTTGTCTGTCTGGCTGTCTTTCCCTCACACTCTCTCACACACTTACTCACACATGTGTGAACACAAATAAACACAGAATGGGTTTCTCAATAAACAAACAGGCAGCTCTTTGGGATGTATGTACATTTTTCTAGATCGATCGATGGATAGATAGATAGATAGATAGATAGATAGATAGATAGATAGATAGATAGATAAAGATGCATCTCTTTTTCTCTTTTTCATTACCTCCATCTTTCAGCTCAGTCTTAAGGACAAGTGGTCACAGGTGGAAGTGACTGATGCTCAAATGAAGACCCTCCCCCTCGCTCTATTTGCCTCTGTCACGTGGAGAGATATGTGTCATTGTAACCCGCTTTTTCATGCCTGTGGATATAATGACCCAGATGAGAGCCACACATTTTACTCACTCACACACACACATGTGCTGACACGCCGTGTCCCCTCCTCTTCAGTGGTAATGAATGCTGATGAGGTTGTCAAGGGAATCACTGTAGTCCGACACAAAGCCGTGCAGCTAAGTAATGAAGCCCAAGCTGAAGAAAGAACTCCTAACTTGGACAAGTTGTCCACAAATTCAGTTAAAAAAGAAAGAAACATCATTCCCATGGCAGGAATGATGTTTCTTTCTTTTTTTACTGAATTTGTTACATTCAGTGGAGACCAGAGAAAGATATATGTTGTAGAACAGAAAATACAGTTGTTGTGTCTTGAGTGGTGACCAACATATTTATCTTGAGCTGTTGTTCACTTTTAGAGAGCCTAAGTGACCTTGTAACATCTGCGGGTTTTTATTTAATAATTTGACATCCATCTACTGTTAGAATTAAAGAAATAGTTTCAGAGAGAACTATTGTACTTTCTACTCCACTACATTTGTTTGATAGCTTTAGTTACTTTTCAGATGATTTGACACAATTGATAATATAACAAGCTTTTAAAATACAACACATTGTTAAAGATGAAACCAGTGGTTTCCAACCTTGTTAACAGCTCCACTAAATAGTGATTTTTCCCTCTAAACTTCTCACATGGTTCCATTTCAATAAATGTTCAAATGATCCAAAAGGTTTGTGTATCAGAACTTTATTTTTTTTCCTCTTTCATCTCCCATTAATCATCTCACAACCCCTCAGATTTATCTGGTGACCCTTTGGAGGATCCCAACCCATAGTTTGGGAAGCACTGGACTAACTATATGAAGTACAGTACTAGTAACATACTGCTTACACACTGATGCTTCAGTATTAATAATCTTATGATGTCATATATAATAATATATCAGTCAGAGGGACCAAACCACTACTTAATATGTTTAAATAATACTTATACTTACAGTTTTACTTAAGTAGGATTTTTCATGCAGGACTTTTACTTGTAATGGAGTATTTGTACATTGATGTATTGATACTTTTATTTAAGTAAAGGATCTGAATACTTCTTCCACCACTGCAAACAACCACTGGACAGATGAATAAATTTTCCATCAAGAAACAGCTACACCATGCAACAGTTCCTGCTAAAACCACAAATTGTTGTGTTTAAATTTCTGTATGCAAATATATTAAACCAAATAGATACAACATGTTAATTCGTGAGCTTTTTTTGGAAGTGTTGTTTGTGTCTTTGTATAGAGCCAAGCCAGCTGTTTCCTCTGCTTGCCGTCTTTATGCTAAGCTTCATGCAATAACATCAGAGTGGTATTGATCTTCTTATCTAGGACAGAAGGTAATAAATGTTGAAATATTCCTTTAAGTGCAGCAGCGCAGGTGAAAATCATCTTGTAAAAAAAGCTATTTCTCTCCACTCTGTCTAAATATCTCTGCTATCTCTTATTACTCGTTAAGCTAAAACTTGTTTACTTTCTATAAACATTGCATGAGCATCTCTTATCTCTCCTGCAAAACAGGATAAAGAAATTATTTACTCAATTTTTCATGAGAAACAACTTCTTAAATGTTGCCATGGGAGGTTTGGCTCATGATCAGTGAAACCAGCTTGTAGAGATTCTGAAGAATCTCATCTGCTCATCTTCAGCAGTCAATCTGCACACACACACACACACACACACACACACACACACACACACACACACACATGCATGTCAATTTAATATCAAATATCAGAGACACACACACGCTCTTACACTCTAAAGCACATTCTGCTGTGAAGTCCTCTGATCAGAATCAAAGACCCACACCATGTGCACACACATATTGCAACGTGTGTGTGTGTGTGTTGTATGTGTGCCTGCAGTGCCTCCTGCCTGTGTGTGTGCACCCCATCTGTCTCACAGAGCTCCCTGTTGTTTGGCCTGCCGTGGCAGACGGAGCCGGCGCTGTAAACTCTGCGGATCGATGCTCGTTTAGAGGATTTCTCCCTTTAATTCCACCTCAGTCAGCAGCACTGCATCCTCTTTTAAGTGTGTGTGTATGTGTGCGCACACACTCGGGTGCATGTATATGCGTCTTTGTGGGTGCACAGTTGCATCTCTATCTTCATATTGAGTTGTACGTGTGAGCATGTGCAGAGGAATGCTGCAGGAGGTCTTGGTGTGTGTGAACACTAAAATACTTGTGTGCACTTCTGTCGCCCACACACACACACACATACACACACACAAAGACAAAAAGACACACACCATCAGTCTGTCTAGCACCTCCCCCTTGCTTTGATTACACTCACAATGTTATTACTTGAGCACACCAACATCAGCATATTGATTTATATTCCCCACTATCTGCTTTCATTTAATATGCTAACACACGCACATACACACACATTTCATGCCAGCACACCACACACACACACACACACACACACACACACACACACACACACACACACGCGTCAGTGCATGCATGATAGCACACATACATATACATACTCTGACACCACAGCCACACACACATTAACACACTTATGTGCACCATCACAGCAGACCACCCACCCCAACAAACCAAAATGCAAGCTGTTAGCTTTTCTCCTCACCAGTTACCTCCCCCCTTCCCTCCCTCCCTCCCTCCCTCCCTCCTATTGTCACATCAGGGACTTCCAGTGTTCCCAACACGTTGCCGCCATCACGGCCCTGCAGATGTCACTTAGCTGCAGACACACCTCTTCATCTCTCCATCCATCCCTCAGCCTCTCGTGGGACACAGAGGAGGGACAGAGCAGGGAGCATTGAGTGCATGTGGGTGTGTGTGTGTCTGTGTATGTGTGTATGGCTACGGGAGGGGGAAGGGAGCCCGGCAGGTTAATGAATTAGTAATTAGGATTGACATTGCGTCTGCAGCGGGTTTCCCCCAAACTATTTTCACCACTCTCTCTTTCTCCGTCTCTCTCTGGTCATCTATGCATCGTCTTTGTCATCTTCAGCCACCCCCCCCGCCCCTCCTCTCCATCTCTCTCCTTGCATAACCCCCTCTCTCCCTCCCTCCATCCCTCCCTCTCCTCCCCCCGCTGCCCCCTACCTGTCTCGCTGTGGGCCTCGCCTCTCTAACCTTCTCCTCCCCTTGTCTTCAAACACACACCAGGTTCTTTTGTTCTGTCCACGTCCTCACTATTGCTTTATACATCTCTCTCTTCTTCTTAATCCTATCTTTTTCAGCCACTCCCCTCTTCTTCTGTGTCCTTCTAATGTGCTATTGATCACTGGAGATCACTGGATTGGTAGGCTGAGGTTCTCAATCCATGCAGACGTTACATTAAGGCTTGGCACTGCTCTGCATTTGAAGGGCTATGTTCAAGATCCCAGAAGAAAACACTGTAAAATTTTGGCAGCAGACAACAACGTGTGTTTGATTGTATACTGCTGCTGTGCTTCTGTTTATGACCTTGAGTTGCCCCTACAAGAAGATACTGTCAAAACACTGAATGTTATAAAGACAATGCAAATGGTTTGAGCTGGCTCTGGGGTTAATTTAACCATGCAGTTTTACATGTGGGGGATAAAGGAGAGTAAAAAGAGCAGGTTGAAAGGGGGTGAAATATGTGTGGTGGGCATATGTGGGTACAGTGGATGAAATGTCCTCTATGCTTTGTCAAGGGCAAAGTGGACAGAAGATCATTTACAATATGCGCCGGCTGTGAGTAAAGCCAAGAATTTTAACATTTTTGTTATGCCTCTAATGTCCGACAGACAGAATATGGCCACATCATCACAGGCTCAGAGCAGAAATCATTTGCCTGTTGACAGCACAATCTCACAGACTTCAAACACAGACTTCTATCATTTTCTCTAATGCATGGGTGAAAATCAGACACCCAATCAAGTCCTCAGCTTGACAGAGGCAAGTGGGCACAAACACATATACTGCATATAGAGAAGGACAAAAACATGTAGTCTATTAATAATAAATCAACATTTTTCCTGAAAGTGTCAGCTGGCACTGAAAGCTTATTCATCTTTGTTCTCCAGCCCACATAACCGATTGTCTTCTCTTGCAATGGTTTAATTAGTAGCATTTCTCTTTTGGGTAGGCTGTAATTACAGTCCCACCACAAAAGAAGGAGTTTTGACAGTCTTCAACAGAATAACTTGCACCTTTAGAAAACTTACAAAGATCAGCAGAAAATCCTGTAAATACCACAGGTAATGAGTGTCTTCTGTGGTCAGAGCAGCTGTATAGGGTATGTTTAAATGGCAAGAATTTCATTAAGAAGAATGTATTTTTTCAGTATGTGAAAACCTGCCAAGGGTGTATCCTCCCTCTTGTCCAATGTGTGCTGGAAAAGGCTCACACCCTGCATGACCCTGCAGACAACTAGCATGTATAGATAATAGATAGATAGATGGATGGAGGAAAACTATATTGTAGATATATTGCTAATGAGGCTATTCTGACTGAATTGCTGTAGAGCATTTAATTCCTAGCAACATTGCAGGCTTCTATAGAAGGTCAAAGTAATAAAACATAGGATGACAAAATGCAAACGCAAACATTCTAAACTTTATAGGCACTTTCATCATGCCAAGTAGATGCCAAGTTTGTCACGTCAGGGATTATGTTGCTTATTCAGGGTGTAAATCTCAGTTTAAATTATAAATGAGTTGTTTTATTGAGTACCATAGTGAAATGAAAATCTATAAAAGCAGGCTATTGACTGTTTCATAGGTCATGTTTTTCCTTGCAGACAACAAATTCCTATCTAAACCAAACTACTCCATGACCAATATCCTGGATATGACAGCTGCAGGACTTTAGACCTTGGACAGCATTATTTGACCGTCTGTAAATCATCTGCATGCTATGTTTTTCTGGTCAGTTCCCAAACTTTTCCCCCAGTCGAGACTCTGCTCATGCTAATTTCCCATGAAATAAATACATGTACCGTTGAACAACTCATCCTTCAAAGGACATACTGGAACCCTCCCAATGTCCTGTGGGCGTCCCTGGACCTCAGTATTGGATCCATTTGCCCTCCCTACATCCAGTTCTTCTAATAAAATTAAAGTCCCCTTTCACTCAAAAAAATTTTTTTTTCTTCTTCTTCCTTCAGTTGCATGTTTGAACTTCATTATGCAGAATGATATATGTGCAGAGTTTGACACTAGAAGGCTGTTTTTACATTCCTCTGCTGTAAGTGAAAGTTTCTCTGTGCTCACTGAAAATTACAAGTTAAAGGGGTGGGCCCACCAGCATGATTTGTTATATCACAACTAGTTTCGAAGCCAGTCCTGGTCCAATATTCAACTGACACAAGGGTGATGTGGAAACTTGAAGCCTCCAGTGCACAAACACTGAGAATGGACTTTACATTAAGCAGGAGACATCTTGTGTCCAGCAGTTAAACTTCTGAAATGGAACATATTTTAATATTCATAGACTCTGGACTTTTTAATGAGGGAGAAGGAGTGGATGTAATTTTAAGGTTTTTAACAAGATAACTTTTTTTTAATGGAAAAAACTATATCAGACACACATCATTATTCTAAGTAGAGTATATACATCTTAAAGCTTGTCTGGAGGGGATCTTTAATCTGATTTTAATGATATTTTATTACATTTCAGGTGTGAACCGTTATATCAGCAGTGGTCAGAGAGAAGGACTTGTGTCAATATGTGCTAATCTTCACTGCAGGCTACTGTGTCTGATATCAACAGGCCCTCGAGACACGTCCCGTTCACACCGCGCGCTACCTCGAGCAGTCGGAGGAGCGGAATTATTTCTCAGCTGCCATTCAAACACTCTGAGGCTCCACAGAGAGGAGGAGGAGACGGGGAGGACGCCTCCGTTCATCCGTCCATTCATCAGTCCGCTCAGTGATCGCTCTCCGCCGCTACCAGCCTGCGCGGAGGCGCGAGACTACACCTCGAGCTGCGGTCGGTCGGTCGGTGGCGGCAGTGAACGACGGTCTCGCGCACATACCGGTGAGAGGGGGGCAGCTGGGAAGGACGTGGAGAGAAAAAAAGAGCCCGTCTGTCAGTGTTATTCCCCGGTGTGGATGTACACAGACACGAGGGGGAGAGAGGACCACCGCCGCCGCTAAACTCTCCCTTTCAGGCTGTGACTGGACGCGTTTCTGCCGGTGAGTGAAGACATTATTCTGTAGGACACACGTTTAAAGTGTTTTCATTTTAAAGCTAGTCTGGCTGTGTTAGCGCTAAATGTCTCACACATATAACGGAGTCCGTGCTACATATCATGTATTTTAGTTCACTGAAGCATTTCTCATGGAGGCTGTAGATTTTTCTGGGTAATGTGTGACCAAAAAAAAAAAAAAAAAAAAAAAAAAAAAATGCACACAGAGCCCACCGGCAGGCTTTCAGGACAGCAGTGTTTGTTGGGCTAATATAGGCTGAAAGATATGCACCGTGCGGGCCGTGGGATCGTACAGAGGTGTGTTTTTATCCCCCCCCTCTCTCTCTCTCTCTCTGTCCCCTGAGAAGAGGAAGAGAAAAGCGTTTCCTTTCCGCTTTTAAGAGGACAAGTCGGTCTTGAAACGCGACCAAGGTCTATTTTGGAGGAAAAGAAAGACACCGGCCTCAATTGAGCTTGAACCGTGTCTCCCAGCCATCCTGTTGTCATGGTTACTGGCTCGAGGAGGCTGGGAGAACATGGCTGTCTCTCTCTCTCTCTCTCTCTCTCTCTCTCCCTCACACACACACACACACACACACACACACACACACACACTGGGAGAGGGAGACAATAAGGCCTGTCTATCTGGTGTTTGTTTATGTCTTTTTAAGTGTATCTGGAGACACTTTGGATAAAGGAGCAGGCTCACAGTAACCATATTATATATATTTTAGGGGTATCCAATGCACATTTGAAGGCAAAACTATACTAAGCTGCAAGAGGAATACTATACTGATAACATATGAGATAAAAATACCACAAATAACATTAAGTGCACTATAAACTCACCATAGATTAGCATAGACAAAGCTGAAGCACGTACATAGAGGAGAAATAAAGAGATTTTTGGCAGTGTACGTCAGAGCTGCTGGCCTAGGACTATCTTTGCTCCTTCAGGATGTGGGTGGCTTCTTTAAAACAGGTGTTTGATAGCAGCTTATTCCTCATACCGAAAGCAAAGTCGCTATTATCTTAATTATAGACATTTACATGTCTAGTCTAAATCCATTGTAATTCATTCCCCTCCGACAAAACTGTTCGCTCTCTCAAGCAAGTGCAGCTTTCTCTCCAATGTATTCATCTTGAACTCAAGGTGTCAGACATCCAGACGCGCCAGCAGCAGCTCCAGACCAAACTGTTTATCTCCTCCTTTTCTATGGTCTCTCTCCTGTTGTCTCTTTTAATCCCTCCGGTGACTTTATTGACACGAGTGATGATCAGGATCGATACCAAAATCACCGCAACCAGGATGCAAAATCATTTCACACTTTCAAACCACGCTGATAAAATATATTATTTGAACAACAACATTGTGAAATATATTATTTATTTTTTATTAACATAGAAATGACAAAATTGAGAACATATGCACTTTTGCAAATCATTCAGAAACCAGTAATGTCATGTTGCCTGGTCTGCATGTATAAAAGAGAGGATTAGCATGACAAAATGGAAGTGCCTGGGGAATTAGCCCAAAAGAAGATAAATCACCACATTACTCTGAGTGTGTATTTAGATGTAAGCGTTTAGAGTGACAAAATGCGAGCGGACGGTTGACCTTGACGACACAGAAGTGACATATTGGGGTGATTTGGCGGAGCTGGCTGACTGTCACGCTCTACTGGGCTGGTGTGGCTAGTTGGAGGCTCTGTGGTCATGCTGGTGTGACTTGTAGGCAGGCAGGCAGGCGAGGAAACACCCCTGGACCACTTCCAACTCCGTATTTTCCTGCTTTCCTGTCCCAGGCTAACAACCAGGAAATGTTTTTTTTCCCTGTCTGTCTGCATCTGTGCATGTAACACAACAGCATTTTTAAAAGGTGACTGTATATCTCTGCACCTTGTGTGTGTACGTGCATGTGTGTGTGTGTGTGTGTGTGTGTGTGTGTGTGTGTGTGCTGCAGTGCCAGTGCTGCATCCAGCCTGCATATTATGATCAGGGTCAGTGGGTCACTTATACTATGAGACTGCAGCGTTTTTTCTGAGCATGTCTCTTTGAGAGGCGGAGGAAGAGAGGAAGAGAGGATGAGGAGAGGATATACTGTGTTTGGAAGGTTTCCCATCTGCATCCTCGCATTCAGATGTGATTATCATCCACTCAGCTGATAGCTTCATAAATTAATTCTGAATGCTAATTAGCATTTTATGGATCTATTTATGAGGATGTCCTGTAGGTCTAGTTTTCAAACAATGATCTCTGTTGTGTTTTATCTCTCTCTCTCTCTCTCTCTTCTGTCTTCCTCTGCTGTAAATTGCCTAATGAAAAGCTAAAATGATTATTTTCGAATTAGAAGCAGTCACTTGTAGTAGTTGGGTAACTCCATTACAGTAATGCTCTGTACTGTTTTCATATCTTTATATGGACTATTTTTCATCTTATAATCTACAGTGTAGAAGATGATATAATTAACTCAATAACAGTGACTGCAGTGAAGCACCAACATTGTGTCCTTGACACCACTTGTCAAATTTGTGGTGCTGCCCCTCAGTAAGAAACCCTCATGGTGACGCACAGCTCAAACAAAAGAGCTGCGCAAATGTTTTTGTGTAAAATGAATGCAGGCAGCGCTACAAAGGTAATGAGGTCAGACAAGTAAAAAATGGTCAATTGGCTGCTTGTTCCACCACTTAAACTCAGTAAAAAGTGCTGCAGTGATGCCCAACAGGAGAGTCTGCAGACAATCTACTGCTTAGTAATGCCGAGCTATAGATGGATAGATAGATAGATAGATAGATAGATAGATAGATAGATAGATAGATAGATAGATAGATAGATAGAGATTCAGGATTAAGGAGATTAAGGCTTTATAAAGCAGAATGTGAGTTCCTATAATATAATGTTATGGCTGCGATTTAATCAGTTCATATTGCAATACTGCAAGCTGAATCATGCACCTCTCTGCCATTTGTTAAACTCTCAGAGAATCCTGGGTTATTCCTCTCCATTTCGCTCTGTTACATTCAGTCACTTGTCAGTAACATCTGCTCATGGTCCATTTGAGGAGCGGGTCGATAAGTGCCCTGCTTAAAGGCAGTTGTGATATTTTTATTAAATGTGTAAAGTGAAACCCCGCTGATTTTACACATAATGTTTACAAGTCGTGGGGAGGATTAGTCAGCCTGTGAAAACAGCTGGATAATGTCTTCTGTGATTCTGGAGGAGCTCTGTCTGAGAAAATAACCCTGATGATGTCATCATACACATGTTTAACAGAAAGCTCATGTTATAAACTGGAGGCATGGAGTTTGAAAGGCATTGGCAGGTAGGTAAAGTCTAATTCTGCATTCACGTAATGTTGGCAGACATCCTGTTATTCCGACTTGTGTTCTGACTAGCGCTCACGCATTATTCCAAGATGACTGCCTCCACTGATAACCTTGCAGTCACACAGTCTGAACAGTCTCGCTACCTCTGCTGTCGTTTATTCGGAGCAGTTGGCTAACAATTTGAACCAGATACAAACAAACTGTGTCTCCTTTCAAATGAGCTGAACTCGATTGTCGTGTTAATGTTGGATTTTATTTAAATGTTATTGCCAGGAATGGTGAATTTGCAGCTGTCTTGCCACTGGTTTGTTGACACTTCTGTGTAAACGATATCATCGCTGTCAGAAATTCCAAATTACAACCAGGAGTCTGACGTTAACGGCCTCAGTGACTTGGCTGCATTTATTTATAGTCTGACTGATAATGAATAGACACTACTGATTGCATTATTGGAAATGTAGGAGGAAGCCTTTTTTGAAGCTAACCAGAGACAAAAAGTCAGGATATCTCAGTCTATTGCTGCTTTGATTTTGGTCATTCCTGTTTAAACCTGTCTCCTCGAACTCTGGCGTAGCAAAGTTACTTGTTTAGCTGCAGTTGATAGTTCAAACTAAGTAAGGAGTTCAACAGTATTTTTCATAAACACTCAAATAACTAAATCTGAAGTTGAATCATATTGAACTTGAGGATGTAAAGCAGCAGCAGCAGCTTCAGCACCACCTGTGGCCGGACTTCTTACTCCAGTAAGACCCGCTCGCTGTAGAGAAGTGTGTCCCTTTAATTTCAAAGCCTCTAGTCTGATTACCTCAGTTGTGTTTTTTTGGCTTCTCTTTGCCTATAGAGACCAGTCATGCTTATCGCTGGAGACTCCCAGTGGACTGCGGCTCAGAGACTCTGTCTCAGTGATCAATAAATTACGCCATGGTCTGTGTCAACTGCGTACTTTGTTGCGTGTGTTTGTGTGTGCATCAGAGTGTGTGCGTCTGTGTCTGAGTGAGACAGAAAGACAGGCAGACAGATAGAGAGAGAGAGAGAGAGAGAGAGAGATAAATAAAAGACACAAGAGACAGCCTTTTATCTATCTATCGTCATCCTCACTGGAGTGGTGGCTGTTTGGTGTGTGTGTGTGTGTTTGTGTGTCGTTCACATGATTGGCAGATGGTCAGATCGCAATTAAAGGAAATTGATAAGGCTTAAGACTCCCAGTGTTCTGCTGACAAAAGTGGAATGCAATAAGTCTTTCCTGATAGCTATTGTATATGTAGAGACACAAAGACTCACACACACACACACACACACACACACACATAGACCCTTCCTCTATCATCGGCTGTGTTCTCTCCATCCATCCATGTTGGGTGTCTGAGCACATCTACTCTCTCTCCCTCTCCTCAGCAGCAGAATACATAGTGCTGCTCACTTCCACAGTCCTCTTTTTCTGCTGGCTAAGACCCATTTACCTCAATTACTGCAAAATGAGAGGCTGAGACAGAGAAAAAAGAGAGAGAGAGAGAGAGAGAGAGACTGAGAGTTAGACTGTGAGATAGCAGAAAACATAATGTGGAACAGATGAAGAGGAGAGAGTGGGAGAGAAACAGGACACTGGAGACAGAGAGAGAGAGAGAGAGCAAGAGAGAGAGAGAGAATTCACACTTTCCATGTCTGGTTTCATAACTGTTCACTGTTTCCATTTATGGAGATGTGTCACTGTTTTGGTGCGTGTGTGTGTGTGTGCGCATTTGACTGAGTGTTAATGTGTGCAAATGCATGTAATGTGTAATCGCATAAATGGATGCAAATCGTGCTTGTTTGCATATGGCTAGTACATGTGCATGAATATGAGCTCCGGTAGACTGAGTAGGAAATGTGTTTTAAATATTCGGTATCTGGCTTTTGGATTATTTGAGCTCATTCTAATAACCAGCAGTTACTAATGCATGAATGAGTCAGTCATGAAAATATTTCAGATTTATTACAGTTTTTTTTATGTGCACCTTTCTCAGACATAATGCAGTTAATAAATCATATGTGATGCATGTTTTCTGCAGATTTAATACACTGAAACAGCTTGGTGACTAATGGATAATGCCAGTGATTCCCATGCTCCTTCTCGCCAAAAAAAATAAAGAACGAGTTGGCCAATCGCTGATCACGTATTCAGAAAGAATTTGTTGAGGGATCAGTCAGAGCGTCCTCTGAGATCATTGCGCACAGCAGTCAAGCGTGAGAAGAATTAGAAGACGCCAGCAGAGACACACAGCACAAATAAAAAACACATAAGCACCGAATGTGCATTTTCAAAACTTTTCCTGTGTTTCTCCGTGTGACAGATGTTTTCAGTTAATCAGACTGTAAAGTGATGAGGATGACAATCTAATAAAACCAAGGTGGTGGCTTATTCTTGGCTGAGTGTTTCCCACAGGGATTGGGGATTGAGAATTTGGCCGTTTAGGTGACAAGGTGAAGTTGAAAGAAGGAAACAGTATGCTGTAATTAGGAGACAAGGTTGAAATAAGGGAGCAATTTGCATGATTTTTTTTGTGTTCTGCATAATTTGCATCATACTTTTGCAGCTTTGATGAAACATTTAGTGGGCCTGTGGTGTCCCCGTACTCAGGGGCTAAGCCAAAGCACTTGCAACATCACAGATACAAATTTGGCTCACATCCTAGCCTGCCACAAATCTTTCCTCTCTACCATGATTCCTGTATTTTTTTTTTTCCGACATAGTTTGATATCAAAATAAAGCAGAAATGCTTGAAATTTCCTCCTGAGAAACCACAGAGGTTTGTTGGCAGGATTCAATATGTTCATTTCAGCCTAACTAGCTCTTTACCTGCATCTGCAAGCCATCAGAATTACTTGAATCCCAGTAAATATTTTACTGCAGTTGTGCTGTAAGTCTCCTGCTGCGGATGATTCAGCAGAGCATCTAGTGTGTCTAAGGACTGTGTTTATGTCAGGCAGACAGAGCTGCTTCCTGGCTGCACTCTGCAACAAAATCACAATCCAAACGTTCAGCCAACGCAGGTTTGTGCTTAATAAAATGTGCGTCATTCGTTTTGGTAATCGCATTTAAGCTTGATTGATGCCGTAATAAAATGAACTG
The DNA here is from genome assembly GCF_963924715.1 of Thunnus thynnus. Lineage (NCBI taxonomy): Eukaryota > Metazoa > Chordata > Actinopteri > Scombriformes > Scombridae > Thunnus > Thunnus thynnus. The sequence continues at coordinate 8,720,463 of NC_089525.1, read as the reverse complement.
CAATAATAACTCATACACAGATTATTTACATGACTGTTGCATTATGGAAGACAGAAGTTTATTGTTTTTTTTTTTTTATTATCAAGGGGTAAAATAGCCTCTTACATCGTACCGTTATCCTGCACAGTTATGTCACACAAAAGCCAGTTGTGAAAAAGGAAACATGTAACAATAGAGCTGGGAAGTAATTCAAAACGGACTTCCAGTTAAATGTTATCATGATGATGTTATTGTTTATTGTTTTTCAGAATTCTGTTGTCCATACTGATACTTGCACAATCCACTGCGATCAACATCAACTGGAGATGTCAAAACAATCTTACTACAAGGTCCATTATCAGTGGTTCTGGAGCTTTCTCATCCCTTCTCATCTAATTTTAGACTGAGAGTTCATTATTGAATTTAAAGATCATATGATGTGATAGAAAGCTCCAGAATAGATACTAGTGGACCTCGTGTTGACATTGTTGCCAACTGCTGTTTTCAAGGTCAAGAATGAACTTTCAGTCTCAGTCAGTTGGAATATTTTGATTATTTGATTTTACATTTGCTATATTGTGCTATGTATCAATATCATAAAGCTATTCTCATCATATCATTAATAACATTGATTTAAATCATATCACCCAGTCCATGAAATGTAGGGCTGCAACTAACAATATTTTCAATGTCAACTTTTTTTTATAATTTTTGATAATTTGATTAAAAGTGTTGATCACAATTCACAAAGTCTTCAAATAGCTTTTCCTGTTTCATCAACAGTCCAAAACACAAAAGTTTTTCAACGTAAAATGATATAAAACAGAGAAAAGCAGTGAATCCTCATATTTGAGAAGCTGGGAGAAGAACATGTTTTGCGGTTTTGCTCAACCATTAATCAGTAATCAAAATCTGTGATGATTCATTTTCAGTCAGTTTATTAATCGGCTGGCTAATCGTTTCATCACTAATACAGTTCCTTACACAATTCACAAGTATATCTAAAAAAAAAAGAAAAAAAGACTGATTTCATTTTTTTACACTCACAAATAAATCAATTATTTTTCAGTAAAAGAATAATATATCAAAAGCAGCATTAAGTCCCACATAACAAGCTCTGCACAGCTGTAATTAGTAGCTGCTCATTAGCATTTGCCCTTGAGCTTCAGTAATGATAGAAGAAGACCTACAGAGGTCTCGGCTGCTCAGCCAACAGTGCGAGCGAGAGTAACAGTAGACCATTAGGATACATGTTCAAATCTCAGGTTACTACCATGCATTTACACAGTGCACAGGCAAAGCAGAGATAGAAACAGATAGTCATTCAGCTGTGAAATCTCCACATAGACGGAGAGCGGATGAGCTTGCGGGATCATTTTGACAGGAATCAGCTGGGCTTTATTAAACAAATCTCTCTCTGTGCCAGGCTGCATGTCTGTCTGTATCCTTCTGCCTTCTACTTTTTCTACCTTTTCCTGCCCTCCTTTCAGAGCTGTTTTGGGATCATCTGGTGCAGAGGACAAAGTGTTCCAGACATATGCATCTCTCTCTCTAACACACACATACACACCTAAACACACACTGTAATACACGTATATACACAGCTGTTCCTTTTTTTGAAGGTGACCTCTGTGGTTAGCAATTAGGACTAGAAATAATCGAATGCCTGTAGATACTGTATTCATTTTCTGACACTGCCTTCTCCTCCTCCTCCTCATTTTCACTTGCTATTTCTGATTTTCTTCATTCCTCTGTTCTCCTTTCTGTCTCTCTTTCTCTTCAGAGGGTCCTCCCTGGTTGCTGATCTGAAGCTCTGGTCCTCATCTCTGGCCTGAGTGGACAAACGCCCCCCTCAGTGAGGAGCACCATGACCCAGGAGGGGCAGGCTCTGCCCTCTCCCACCCCACCAGAGAGCCCAGTGGAGCCTAATGCAACCACCGCCTCCACCACTGACCCGCCCACAGAGAATCATAACCAGGCAGAGCAGGACAAACCGGGGGCCGGGACGAAGGACGAGATAGAGGAGGGGAAACAACAAGCAGAGATCAGAGAGGGCGAGGAGGAGGCGCAGGGGGAGACACATGGCGACATAGAGGGGAGGGCAGAAATAAAGGATGAGGGAGGAGAGAGTGAGTTGAAAGAGGAGAAGGTAGATAGCAGAGGCGATGAGGATCAACAGACAGACGGAGGGGCGGAGGGAGAGAGGGAGGGGAGAAGAGAGGAGGGATGTAGAGGTGTAGAGGTAAGCTCAACGGGGGAGGAGGAAGCACATGCAGCGGAGGAGATGAAAGAAGAAGAGGAGGGGAAACAGAATGAAGAGATGCAACCATGTACGGAGGAGGAGGCAACTCATCCTCAACCAGCTGGGCGGTTAGTTCACTAATTCATCACTCTGTTAGGATACAGTGTATACTTTCACTTCATCCTGTTTTATTGTGTGAATATTACACAAGAATCATCAAAACTGGATCTGTTTTGGGAGAGCATCCAGTATCACATAAGCTGTTTATCAACTTTTTATCGGCTTTCGTGTCGATAAACAGACTGACTCAGTTAGGCTTACTTTTTATAGAAACCAAAGATTGTTTTTGTGGTTGGGCAGACCGTGTTTGTGTTTTCCAATATCACGATAGAGAACCACTGCAATGCTGAATATTTGTAATGGCAGATTGTTTTCTCAGTGTGGTTCTCTGGTACATAATTAGCCTAATGTGCTCCCCTTGCATTTTACGAAATGAATAAGCAAAAAGCCTCAACTAAATGAGTTGAAAGGAAAACAAGCAGAGAGTGAAAATTGTTTAATTTTCAAAGAGCAAGAGGACACATTTAACTAATTTTCTGTCTCTAAGAAATAGAAGAAAGTGGAGGGCGGTAGGTGAAAAGTTCAAAATGTGGCTGGTATTGAATATGGTGAAAAACACGTCTCTAATTAGTGTTTTTCTATTTGAGAAAAAGTGAAGAAAATAAATTTGATTAAAATGCTGAATTTTAGGAAAACTTTATGAACTGTGGCTTAGTGTGGTTCATTTAAATAAACCTAAATGCATCAAAAAAAGAAATAAAGATTAAAATAGTGACCCATTGGTGGTTCTTGTTATCAAATACACAGAAATACATAAAGGCACCAATACAAAAATTCAGTTTATATACTTAAATGAAGCTGCTTTACATCAATCTGTGATGAAACTAATGAATGGCTTATTTCTGTCTATCAGCAGCAAACACAAAGCACTACAATAGATTTGTATTCTTTTAAATAAAAAGAATGAAATAGTGGAAGTTTGACAGCTGAGGGGAGATGTGCTTCCAGCTATTCACAAAGTAACAAATTGGATCTTTCATTTTGCTTCAATTGTCAGTGTGGCTATTCAAGCTGAAATATTTGCCCATTGAGTGTACTTCTCCTGAATGAAGAATGATTTCAACAATGAATATGAATGATCTGCTTTGTGTGTGTGTGCCAAACTCAACAAAGAAACTGCCATATGTTAAAGTCATATGCTAAAGATATTTTCACACTTTTCTGTCTTTTCTCCATATTGATACAGACTGGCGAACGGTATAGGTGGGAATGAAGACGATGATGAAGCCGGCGAGGAGGATGAGGGAGGGGATGAAGGGGGAACTCAAACACACTTGGACACTTTCAGCTCTAACTTTGAGACCACTGTAGAACAGGCCGACACAGAAGTGGAGGAAGAGGAGGAAGAAGTCCAGAAAGAGGGAGATGGGAGAGAAAACCAGGACAGTTTCAGCTCGGTGTTCGAACAGATTGTCGAGCAGGTTGACGTGCAGGAGGACGAAGATGAAGAAGAGGAGAGGGAGTTGGAGGAGGAGAGAGAGAAAGGTAGGGTCGACAACAAAGACGGCTTCAGCTCCACGTTTGAGCGCATCGTAGAGTCCGCCCTGCTGAGAGGCGGGACCTGCTACAGCAGCCTGGACTCTCTGGACGTGCTGTCACTCACAGATGAGACAGACAGCTGCGTCAGCTTTGAGGCACCACTGACGCCGCTCATCCAACAGAGGGCGCTGTTACAGGGCCCTGAACCTCTGGAGCTGGAGCTGGCAACTGTTGAGGAGCAAGAAGGGGCAGAGGCTGGACCAGACGCCCCAGGTGGTGATCTGGAGCGTGGAGCTGGAGCTGTGGCTGGAGTAGGAGGAAGCCCGCTGAGGACCACCATCCCAGGTAGCAGGTCAGAGTTTGTGCTGAGCCAGCCTGGACGCTGGGCCATCCCTAATGGATACCATACAGACTCCCAAGGAGCCATGGAGGGTTGTGGAGCCTTGCTCAACTCCGTCAGGTAAGGGAGAGGCCTGGTTTAGATTTTTTAATCCATTATGTTTGGATTCTTATGTAATTATATCAGTCTGGTGAAAACTGGTGCAGTTTATGTCTTTCCTTTCAGCCCTTTATTCTTTATCCTAAAAACCTTCACACAGGGTCTTTAAAATATACCTCCAAACATTTTGCAACTAATGTCAAGATTGAAATAACATCAGTTGTTCCCGGTCATGTTGTGAGGCAACTGACAGGAGTTTGGGTTTGAATAAAAGTGATTAATAGTAGGATTGGGCAATGTAACCTATCTCATCATCTGTTATTATGTTTTAGTTTTTTTATATATTGTGAATCATGTTAGAGCTGAGAGCGATTAGCAAGACAGTTTGAACGGTGATTTTTTTTAATAGTCCAAAGCAGAAAGAACTCATCAACATCAGTAACAGTCGAGGGGCATTTACATGTAATAACAATAATGTGGAAACAATGTGGAACACAAGGCTGTTGCCGTGGTGCATGCTAAACACATTTGGATGAAAACTTATCTCAGTGATGACAGATTCCAGCGTGCGTCCAGTAGCAGCCAGTCAGTGGGAGCTTTGTGTAGATATCCCACTGTAATCCTGAAATGTAATGAATACACTGTGACCTTGGCTTAACCAGCAGGTGGCGTGAGCCTGGTGAGACCCAGCTGTGAGCCCTTGAGAGGGGGCAGGGTGGTTGATTGGGGGTGTGGATGGAGTAACTGGTTGGTCTAAAGGAAGTATTTTGTCCGTACACACACACTCAGTTGATAAACAAATGCTTGTCAGTCTACCCTACCAACAAGCCAACCAACTAGCGTAAAGCACATGTAACAAATCTAGGTTTGTCTTCATATCTCTTGAAACGGAGAGAATGGAAACTATTGTGCACGGTTGGATAGATTTGTGCACTTCAGCGTGAATGCTACATTCTCACAACAGAATTAAACAGCAACAAGCAAACAAAAAGGCAGCATTTTAAAAATCAAAGTTGCAGTAGGAGAGCTTTTACATTTTTATGGAGTCAGTGGGACTGTTTAAGCAGAAATTGTTGCATTTAAAATGAAATACCCCTTTTCCCTGTTGGTAGTGACTGAGAGCATGGCAAATCCAGACAGCAAGCGTGTGAAGCAGACCTGGAGCTTAATGTATGACAGTACTCAGAATTTGTAGGACTTGTGTCGTGGTTTCATATGGGAGATTAACACTTGAGATGTATGCAGCAGTATGGAAATAAGGTATAAGGTGCTTGTCAGTATAATTACACACTTAGATGAACTGAATAGCAGCAGTGTAGCTCAAGAAAGCCAGATGATATTTATGACGATGCAGAGATTTACATTATTATCACTAATTCATCCACTCTTGCCATCATCTTCACAGACCACAACAGCTGACACTACTTTCTTACTTTTAATTACCTTAATAGCACTAAAGAGGGTTGAGGAAGACAGATGAGAGCCACTGAAGGGGGAGGTGGTAACAGGAACCATATGGGAAAAGCCATGTAACCTGAACTATGGCTATAGGCATGTTTGGTTTGCCAGTATACAATCCCAGTGACTTGTTCTCCAGCACCGCCCCCCCTCCACAGTTTCTACAGTTACAAACCGACTGGAATGCCAAATAGATGCACAGACCTCCGACATGATCTGCTCAGCTAACTGCTGGGATTTGTTCTCAGACTCTCCTGGTGCTTCCACAGCTCAGTATGAGTTATAGGATGAACCGAGGATTTTGGATGTCGGCTCTAGTTCTCTTTCCCTCTCTCTCTCTCTCTCTCTCCCACCCGTCTACAGATGTTGTCCTTCAAGCACGGACTCGCTTCCTGACCACCAGCGCCAAGCTGAATGAGCTATTGTTTATGTCATGACATCATCGTCTTCAGCTTTCCTCTACCCAGCAGGGTCTTAGCGTGTGTGTTTGTGTGGGTGTGTGTGCGTGTGGGTGTGTGTGTGCGTGTGGGTGTGTGTGTGTGTGTGGGTGTGTGTGTGTGTGTGTGGGTGTGTGTGTAAGTGAGTGATTATTGCTCTTCTATGCTAGCCAGCTTGCCAGACATTTGAGCACTTAAATCTAGAGTGGATACATCTGCTGCTCGGTTTTAAAGGGATAGTTTACATTTTAAAGACACTCACAGTATCTTATTTATCATCTACAAGTCCTTGATGTCCATTCAACTTTAGCTTTTGAAATATTAAAGGGAGGTGTCGCAAGCATTAGCAATTCTAAGTCAATGGAGGTAAATGCATTATTGTGACAAAATCACGGTTATAGCGCAGCCAAAGTTTGATTTGCTGTAACATTCTCTAAGGGAACATGCATAATTTTAAAAGTAGTGCTTTTCAGCTAAGTTGAGGTTGAAGTAGCTTGTAGCAGAATGGCTTAAAATACTATCAATTATATTATTTGACCATGCCTGACAAAGATCTTTATTAGATGGAAATGTCAAATTGAAATGTCAAATTGTACTACACACACTACATTGTGTTGATCTTTTGTCTAACTTTTGCCTAAAACTACTGTTACTGAAAGACCTTACCACTGGTGGAAGGTTTTTTTGTGTGTGAATGGACTCTTAAAGCTGATGATGAATAGGAGAACAGGCTTTTATGATTTGAAATTCTCATCTTAAAAGCTTTTTTTGATTCACAGCATCTTTAAAACAGGTTTGGGTCAAAGGAAAATAATATTAAGTTATAAACTGCCTACTGGGCTTTTATTCATCCAAATGTCTGCTATTAACATCCATTATCTCATTCATTTTACTGTTTCTCCCTTTTTCATCTCTTTTTCTTACTGTCACTCCATCTCTTTGTTTGCTCCATCTCCTGCCTCTCTATTCATTTCTCCACTTTATCCATCTTATCTCACTTTATCTCATCTCCTGTCGCCCCCCGCCGTGCTCCTCATTTCTTCTTTGCATCACCTCCTCTTCCATTTCCCCTGCAGTGCTGTCTTGCTGCTGCTTCTTATCTTCCATTCCTTTCCTCTCCTCTTCCTCCCTCCATTCTTCCCGGTGGGTAGCCACAGAATTGGCACAGTTATGCATTTTGGCACCCCGGGTGTCATGGACAACTAGTCTTTTTCACTGCAGGACAGAGCAGCTGCAAAGAAATGGATAAACATGGCAGTCAGTCAGTCAACTTGGCTGACATTTAATTGTTTTATGGGTCAGTCAGTCCATGAGATTTCCTGTCATCCAGAATTTAAAAATAATGTTTTTTTTTTGTTTTTTTTTTTGCTTCTATCTTTACTGCTATGCAATCATTTCTACGCTGCATTTCCTATGTATCACTTGTTGGCTTTGGTTGGCTATTACCTTTGCAAGCCAATCCTTTACTGGATATACTGATAAATGACGGTCGGTAGTTTACCTGCAAGACAGTGTTTGTAACTGGTGAGGGTACAGAGTACACATACAGTAAAGAGACAGAAAGTTTCTTTTCAAGTAAAAATTGGAAAGTGGTGTGAAGCAGCTGGATCACTATATGTGCCTAAAAATGCTGCAGAAATGTAGTTTTAGTGATTCATAAATCAGTTGTACAGTACACATGTCTAACATGCCCTTCATGCATGCAAAATGAATCATAATGATTTACATCGATTCATAATTTTCAAATCAATTCAGATGGCTTTGACGACTTGCATCAGTGTCTTTTTACAGTCCTAGTGCACACATTGTCCAAAATTCGGGCTTCAACTCTCATAACCGGCAGAGCTTTGATAACGCCCCAGGCGGAGAGAAGAAACCTAATCTTACCTCAGCCAAACTCTCCCTGTAGATCGTCTTCCTGCTACTACTGATTACTCTGACATCATACATGAAGGAAATAAAGTAGACAGCTGGCTACAGGGATACACAAAACACTGGCAAGTATTGCAGATGTTGTAGACAGGCCATCCAACACGTGGAAATAAGAAGTGAAGGGTTCCTTTGAAACAGTCAGTGATGCTCTAGTGCCAGCGTTTTAGTCAGCAAAGCGGCTCGTTAGTTTTCAGGCATTTCAGTCAGTTCATCACATAGTTTATTTGTCAGTCAGTTGGCAGCTAGTGTTTTAGATTAGACTGTCAATCACATTGTCACATGCTTAGTTAGTCAGTCAGTGTGTTAATTTACATGAGTTGTGGCCCTTTGTGCCCTCCGGGAATCGTCACTGAGGTTGAAGCTTAACCTTAATCCACAGATGCTGCTAAAACCACTAGGAAAACACATTCTATCTGTCTGTCTAGCAGCTTACTACTACACAGCTAGATCTACACGATGGAGCCAACCAGTTGAATGCTTATGTGATAATGTGACTTGTGTAGTTTCTGTCCATGCACACAAACAAGTACACACACATACACACACACACACACTGAGAGTGAAACGCTTAAGAGAAAGGAAACACGTGGTCATGGATACACCACTATAAACCATTATGCACAGAAACACATCAAAGCACAAACTAATATACAAATGTCATGGCATTGGAAGTATGTGTGTCTGTACTTTCATGCATGCATGCAGTATCTGTTTCTGCACATTTGCATGCATGTACCCGTGTGTGTGTACCCGTGTGAGGAAACATGCTGTGAGTGTGTGTGCGCCCCCCCCCCCCCCCCCCAGCTCGCGAGCCTACCAGATCTAAACCCAAGCAGAGCAGATAAAAGCCGGCGCAGTTGTTTCCATATCAGAGAAGCAGCTCTGCCTTGTGGTCTAATCTCTTTCATATACACTGTCAAACGCAGAAACCCACACATACATAAAAGGGACAGGGGCCAGCAGCATGCATGCGTAAACAAAAATGTGCACAATGCTCGTACATCCTAATGCTCACTCAGTGACACAGATATGGGAGCTCATCATATCTATCATTCACATTCTGAATCTACCTCTCTCTCTGTGTTTCTCTCTTACACACACACACACACACGCATCTTTCAGGATGTCACTTTGGGAATAAAACCCTTAGCGTAGTTCTATAGCGCTGCTGAAACATCCTGCAGATTATCCTTTCCTGGCTCTCACTCAGCCAGTGATATGGACACACACACACACACACAAATTCTCTTTTTCACCCTCTCACCACACTAACTGAATCATTTCAGCACCGACAGATTTATCCCCCGTCTATTTATAGCTCGACTCTATGTTTTATGACACATCTCACAGTCTTACTGTACCAATGACTGTTTTGGCGGAAGGAGGTTCTTCTTAGCACAGGCTTCTCTCCTCTGAGGCGTCTGTCAACACTTCCTATATGTGTTGAGTGGAAGTCGAGCCAGACTCTACAAAACATTTGTGACTGTTTTTTGGCATTTTCCGTTCCCCTGTTTGAATCTGTAGCTGATTTTAAGGCAGACGTTATTCTGTAGCTCAGTCTTTTACCAAACACAATCTCACACCTGACCACAATTAGTCTCACCCAGCCGAAAGAGGTCACCATTGTCCATTGTCTGCCACAAAGTATGTGTCTTGTGTTGGTGTGTGTGTGTGTGAGTGAGTGAGTGTGTGTGTGTGTGTGTGTGTGTGAGAGAGAAAGAAACCAAATTACAATATTGTTGCCAGTGCGGTGAAGTAAGAGATAACATTTAATGAGATTATTGTTATCTGGTTGAAAGTTATAGCCTTTAATAATACATAATAAAGTAATTAATAACAATGATGGCTGAATTCCATCTAGTGTCTTCAGTTTCAGGGTTCTCATATCATGCATGCTGGCTCACTGTCACATTGTCTGAATATAATGGACTATAATAGAATATAACATTATTCATGTTATTAGTAACACCTGTGCTTTTCCTGCTATGACAAGTCAAAAAGTCTGCTGTGAAAAAGGCCTGTTGAGTATTTATTTTGGGGTTCGTGAGCTAAGTGATACTGGGTTTAGTAAGATTTTCTACATGTTATATGTTTCTTGTCTTAACATCTCAGGATCATGTGGGAAATATGTTTGCTCATTTTAACAATAATAATATAATCTCTTGGAATCTTCTTTCTTTCTTTAATGTTAAAGGAAAAAAATTCAAGATACAATAATTTAGTTAGCATTACGTAATCAAATTCACATTAAGTCTGTAGATTCTACAATAGACTCTATTGTACATTTAAAAATATGTTATAATGTAATATGTTTTACGTTTGTAGACATTCATTTTTGACATCACTAGTGGATGGTAGTGGCTATAGATATTGCAGTAACAAGATTGCAATAATAAAATCACAAAACCAAACAATTTGAAATTTGAAGTTAATTCACTCCTTTCCTAAATTAGTTGAATTAATCATTAAAGAACCCCTCCCTCAATACCTCAATCAATTGCTCAATAACTTGTTAAATTCCTCAGACATCTCCTCCTTCTTCCTCATTTAAAAATACTAGTTGTGATGTCACAAATTGCGCTGGTAGGTTCACGCCTTAAACTCAGACTTTTTCACACATACATCATTCTTCACATTGAGGCTCAAACACCCAAATGAATTAAGAAGAAGAAAAACACATTTTTGAGTAGAGGGGGACTTTAAGTTACTGGGTTTGAGTCTTCCAGTGGGTTAAAGTACTGATCAAGCTCTAAAGAGGGACATTTTTTAACAGACTGCCTCTTGAAAACAACTTTACATTGATTAAGAAGAAACTAATGAACAGTCTGTCAACTTTTCCACTTTCACTCAATAAAAAGTAAGCTCAGCAATCATCTATTATATAGATTAGAAACATTTGGACTTAAAGGTGTGGTTGATTACATAATCACTATCAAGCACTTTTAACCTTTCCATTATGGATTGATGTAAATATGGTTGATGCTGTAATTAATTGTCTTGTTCGGCCTTTGGCCTTCTGTGATGAGTTTATTGGTGTCCAGGACACACCTAGATGAATCATATCTGTAAAATGTCCTCTTCTGCTTTTTGACTTTAACTTTGGTGGTATGTCCTGTCTACGGGAAGGACTCATTCTAATAGGCTGCATATGTTACTGAGGGGCACTTACATCCTGCTCCTTCAAAGGCTGACTGTTCAAAACTCAGAATCAGTTGTTCCTCTGTGTTCGCTGCCATGAGAAGATCACATCTGTGTTGCAACAGGTTTATATAAACTGCTGTCTGTGAAAACTCCATGATGTGCAAATGACAAAGGATATCCATGAGTCATGGTAGTACGCTGCTCACAAACTGACGTGTGACCAGTGTTCAGCGGCGTCTGCTTGGTCCAAAAAAAGTATTCTTTTCCCAGAGCTGACTGAATTTCTGAGTAGTTGTCGTCTGCTGACCTCGGTTTAAACCAGGTAGCAGTGAATCTGTTCATGCTGGTCTGTGCAAATACCAGTCAAACTTCCACCAGGGTTTTGTCTCTATTCTCATCTTCCATCTCATCCCACAAATGTTGTACTTTTGACCTGTCTGTCATCTGCCTTTTCTATTGTTCTTTTTTCCCACCAAATTAGAAAGAGGAAGGAGGGATTTAGATTCTGAGGTTAACATGCAGGGATGTGTCAGCTTCATAAAAATCAATATATGTGTGTGTACTCTTAACTTACTGTACATTATTTACATAAGTACATAATAACCTCTAGTCTAGTAGTCCTTAATAAAGGAAATACTGTACATTTATCCTTCTTTACATCTTTCTCTATCACACAACATCCTCATTTTACATTAAAAATAGATTATTTTTCCAAATCAGTGGTAAACTCTTGCGAAATAGGGTTCACCACTTTTAAAAAAAAGTTAAGTGGCTTTACTCTGCCTTGCATCTGTGGTTCTTGAGCCATATTGAAGCAATACACTGGAGGAATGTACAGAAATAACCACATGCAATGACTACACGCTGGAAAGCAGCCTGCTGAGTGAACTTTGAGAGTCCAAATACAGGACGTCCCGCTGGTATTGAACTGATCTGCTGGCTCACAGCCCTTCACTTTAATGCAGAGGAAGTTGTGTTGGCTGGGACACATAGAGCCATTGTAAAGCCACCACTAGGAACAGCCAATTCATCAGGAAAAGTCTCTCCAGTCAGTTTGCTCCGCCCCCAACATCCTCTCCTCTGTGGTGCGCTCAGACAGCCAAGAAACTTCAAGGAAAAACTCTAAACACGTTCACTGCCTGTTGACACCACTGGAATAACGCAACAGGCTAATTGATCTTCTCAGAGCAGGCTATAATTAGAATATATGAGCTGACTTCCGCTGAGGTACACGAAGAATCTGATTTGGCTTGGAGTTAAATAACAAACCGGGCCGATGCAGATTTTACCGACTACTGGATGATGAGGCGGACGGACCGTAGCGCGCCTTTAACCGCTGATTACCAAGATCCGAGAGACGATGTGGAAAGAGGAATATGATGTTCACTTCGACTTTTTGCTGCAGCTCCTGTAAGTTTGATATTTTCCTCAGACCTGTGAGGTTTGGAGGTTTTTTTTACGTGCGAATGGGTGGGAACATTAACATTATGCTGCGTGGCAAATGGAAATAGTGAGGTAGCTGTAGTGTAAGTTTACTGACGAAAAATCACTGTGGTACTAATATATTAATCCTTTAGGGATCAAACTATGGCTCTACATTTGGAGAGAGGTTAACGGTATTTTTCAATCTCATGTTCATGTTGTATTGCTATAGGGGATCCAAGTGTCTGCCAATCAATAGAATGAGCTTATAGAGAACAAAACATCTTTAACAATATTTCTACTTAAAATAAATAATAAAATAGATTACTATAGTTATTTTTCATTGGTCTACCATCAGATAATATAATATATTAAATGAGAACTTTTACTTGTAGTGTATTTTATTGATGCCTAATTTCTCTAAACTGACTGACTTGTACTTTGAACTGTGACCAGCATTTTTGCAAAATCAATATGAGCCGACTCTTTACCCATCATGGCCTCAGCTGATGACCCACTGCTGTCAATAATGCTCAGAAAAACAAAATGTGTAGTAATGGCTGTAGGTGCTTTTGTTTCACATTCATACAGTGAGTCGAATATTGCAAGAGTCTGGTTTTTTTGCAGAGATTGTATCTACAAGCCCCGGCAGATGACCTGGCTGACACACAAACACACATAAAGAGCTTTTCTATGTGTCTTTCTCTTGTTTGTGTATGTCAGCTAACCATCGATGAATGTAAACAAAAATGAAAGAAAACTCACAGAATTTTATAATCCCATAATTGTTGATTACCTTCATAGAAGATGCCACTTAGACCCCTACCTGCCCCCCCCCACCTCACACACACACATCCCCACCCACACACACAACTTGCATGCAGACACACCTTATAGGTGTGGGTACGGGAGCACAACCAAAGAGATTAACGTGAGTCACTGGCATGCACCATCATGCTTTTTTATCTCTCTCTGGCTGACACACACATACACACACACACACACACACACGCCCAGAGTGGTGGTTACAGTGACTATGTGTGGCCTGAGGATACAGAACTGTGCCTTTTAGATAGACAAATAGGTTTACTGTGTGCCACTTGGCCCAGAGTAGCGCCAAATATCTTGGCACAAAGGGCCTGCACTAGATATCTGACACTTCGTATTGTCTCTCTCTCACTCTTATTCTGTGTTTGTGTGTGTATTGGTTCTATTATTGCCAGACGGCATTGCATCAGGGTAGCCCGGCATCATTTTAGCCCTATGACTGATATGAGCTGTGAATGATTTATGAGGTCTCTCTGAGTCGAGTGAATTAATATGGTCAGACAAGCGAAAGCAATTTCACTGCAAACACACAGCTAGATATTGTATTGATGGTTTACCACAGACGCATTTTATTGTGAGAGTCCATTTGTGTATGTGTGTGTGTGTCTGTCTGTCTATATGTGTGTGTGTGTCTGTCTGTCTATATGTGTGTCTGTGTCTGTGTCTGTCTGTCTGTGTGTGTGTGTGTGTGGACATGTGTTTGCAGGCATTTGCATAATATGTATATACCCATCCATCCATTTTTCAATTTTAAAGCACTTGTCTGGGTCTCAAGGGAGATCTCAAGGTGATCCCAGGTTTTGGCGGGATACATAAGCGGGGTCTGCTGAGGGGTGTTGTCCCTATTGAACATGTTCAGAGTACCTCCAGAGAGAGCTGTACAGGAAGCATCTCAATCAGATCCCCAAACCACCTCAACTAGCTCCCTCTTAACACAACAACAGCGTTCCATTGGTTTCACTCCTCCCGGATATACAGGCTACCCACCCTGTCCCCGAGGACAAGCCCAGACACCCTGCAAACGAAACGAATTTCAGCCGATAGCATCTGCGATCTAATTCTGGGTGGTGATTCTCTGCCACAATTAGTTGGAGGACTTTGCTTGTCTCACCCCCTTGTGGTGGATGGGTTCATGTGTCCCCATGACCCTGGGAGCTGTGTTGTTGAGGGCAATAGCTCCTTGTAGGGTCTCCCAGTGCAAATTGGTCGAAGGTCAGGGGCATGATAAGGAGTAATCTAAAGAACCTAATGAGTCAGTCAAGACAGGGAAGTGTAACCTTGCCTGTAGCAGGGAAATCAAGGCCATTTGTAGGGGTCATCTGACAGGGTGTAGTGTGTAGTCAGCTACTGTTGGCAGCATGTGATGGCAGGGGTTTGACCCCTGGCTATGGAAATTGTTTGTTGTGTCTGTATTTATCTGTACTTATATTGTATCAGCAATAGTCTGTACTTTATGATGGCAGTTTGTGCCTCACAGCAAATTTGTGATAGGCAGCCTCTACTACTTCTTCTTCTTCTAGCACAGGACACTTGGCTTCCGCTGTATCCATGGTAACCAGCAAATCCCTTACGACAACAGTGCGTAATGTATTGAATTTGTGAGGCTAATGCAATTGGGCTGATCAGATTATGCAAAAAAACTGAATCATCTGGCAAATGCTGACGGTGCCACACAGATGCGCACACAGACAGGAAATGAGGAAATGCCATTTAGCCTGATGGAGGTGAATGTGAACTCTATCTCGAGAAATGGCAAGGAGACAGCATGGTGTTTAGGTTTGATTTGTTAATAAATACCACAACAATGTGCAGTTCATGTGTGTGTTCCTTTCTATTAAATGTTGTGCTATTTTGTATGCATGTTAGATGATTTATGTCCACTGGTTTGGTGGGATGAATGTGTTATAGACATTGTAAATAAGATGTGCAGGATGATCTTTCATTAGAAATGTCAATAAAGTTTTAAAAAAGAGGCATCACTAGTTGAAGTAACAAATCCAGTCTGAAACAATCCATCTGCACTGAGTATTTAAAGTCCAATAAAAAGGCTAATTAACTTGTCATTGATTAACTGTGCAGCAGTTTGCCATGTATACAGTGCAATACAGCTCAATATCTTACCTCAGTAAGTCATAAATAAATAAAGCAGGGCATTAATTAATACACTTCAATGATTTTTTTCCCATTGTCCTGATGACACTTGAACAGTTTTGGGAAGTGAAAGGCCTCGGCTTGATTAGACAGTTCATCAAATCCTTCAACCCTGTTGTTCAGCGACACACTGCAATTGTAGTCAGCAGTGTTGGCCTTATTCCTCTTTGTTAAGTCTCCACGTATTCTTTTCTTCTTAGTTTGAACTGAGATTTAAGCAGTTGTGTAAGCTGTTATTGATTCTGCAAACATTATTCTTACTCAAGAGCATTGCAAGTGGTTTGAAAATTCTTTCCGCTGGTGTTAAAAGAGGCTTGTAAATAACAATAGAGGGCAGTTAGTTGAAATCTAATGAAGAAGAAAAGAGCCTGGTTGGATGTTTGTTTCATAATGATCACCATAATTTATAAAGCAGTGTAGTTGAACAACTTTTCAAGACACTTCAGTTTGAGACAATGCATCAAATGTGTCAAAGTGAGAGATTATAACTTTAAAAAAGGGAATGTTGTGTTTGGGAACATCTGTCATTAATATGACAGTAATGACTATGCAAGTCATTACTGAGCAATGGAAGCTTGTGCGTGTTTGCTCTCGTGTCTTCAACTGCTTGGCAGCTGATTTGATGTTTTTCTTAACCTTAACTACTCCTGCAGGGGTATATGAGTACATTCAGTCCTCAGAAGAAACACCCTGCGTAATAGTCACGCAGTTACACCCATTCACAGCTGGGGTAGACAGCTCAGTGATAGACAAGTATGAGATAGACAGTTTACTGGTTGAGTTGCAGGTTGGGTGTTTTTTGCTTGAGGGCAGGTTGATGGGAGTTATTGAGGCCAAAGAGAACATTACTTGTTCACTACTACTTCAAGGACCTTCACAAAATAAAACTTTCCTAACTTTTAAGCTATAGTACATTTGCCTGAAATGGAGGAGGTGAAGAATAAACCTGAGGTATTAGTTTTTATATTACAGTACTTGAATTCAAATTATGTTAGTGGTCTGAGATTAGTGGAGCTTTTTGGAAGAGATTGGGGCAGGTGAAATCTGCTTCAGCTTTATAAGCAGCCTTCAGAGCCACTGCATTAAAGTAGGACATTAAGTGACAGAGAAACTGGGTCAGTGTCAAAACAAGTCATTTAAACATCATTTGACTTTTGTTTGTGTGTATGTGAACATATGTTTATGTAATTGAGTTTTATGCTCAGCAGCTCATTTTCCCCCTGTCTTGTTTTAAGTGAGTGGGCATGTAGCGATGGACATGTGTTCCATTCATTAACCTGGGCACCTGCCTGTTTGTGTGTTTGTGTGTGTGTCTGTTTTTGTGTGTATGTTCTCCTCCCCAGCGATGCAAACCTCACAGACGTGCTGTCTGACTCAGAGGAGTGCGATTTGGGCAGTCTGGAGCGTTTGGAGCGCGGCAGCACCGACACTTTGGCCAATGGCTGTCGAGCCGACTGTGAGGCCGCCAAGAGGCTGGCCAAACGCCTCTATCACCTCGAGGGCTTCAAGCGCTGTGATGTAGCCAGACACCTGGGCAAGAAGTGAGCACGCAGACACACAGTCACACACACTGGCTGATGGACTGATAAATCACCAGAAACCGAGGAAAACATGTTGACACAGCTACTTCATATTCTAACATGTACACTATGTAGACATAATGTACACACTGATCCACATAACACATAATCAGTCACATCAGCTCAAGATTACTTAAAGCTACAAAAAATATTATACAGTTGTCTAGAGGAGGCTTCTCTAATACAGTGGCATGAAGACAACATTTATATAACACATTCATTCCTCTTCAGTGCCACGTTGATGTGCTGATGCTCCGTCTTTCTGTCTCTCTGCAGTAATGAATTCAGCCAGTTGGTGGCATCAGAGTACCTGAGTTTTTTTGATTTCTCCGGCCTGTCGCTGGATCGAGCCCTGAGGTAATGCACAGTCAGCACTTTGAAGAGATGAGTGTGTGATGGTAGATGTTAGAACACGTGTGTGTGTGTGTGTATGTATATTCCTCACATTGCCTCTTCACAAGACATTAGCTTTGAGCTAATGAAGCTGTCATGTTGAGTACAGTTAGCCGGTGTAGCTGTCATGTTGCTGCCTTCAGCCCCTGGTCCTCAGCTAAGAGGCCTCATGAGTGCACTTCAGACTGGCGCCCGATTTGCATACTGTTGTTATAAAGTAACATGTCACATATGTAAGGTCCTGTGTTACTTTGGATATTGTTTGGATCTTGGTGATTCAGATTGGATTACTGTATGTCAGTTCAATCTCTCACCAGGTCTTACTAAAGTCTTACTAAAGTCAGCCATGGTAGTAGTCCATGTCTGGAAGAAACTGTTTCAACATAGTGTATAAATCTAAATTGTTTAGTCACTGTAGTTAAAGTTGGAATGAGTGGATATTTAGTGCTTTTGCTTGAAAAAAATGACTAAACTGATTAATTGATTATCAAAATATTTGTGTGTTATCTTTGTTGATTAACTAATGGATTCATAGACTAATTGTTTCAGCTGTACAACATAGTTTCACTTAAAATGTACAGTATTAAAAGTAGAATGAAGCCTGTTGATTCTAACGTACAGTTTGAAAATAAAATCCATTTATCCGCAGTTTAAAAATGTTCTCCACGTCAGAACATACACACCGAGACAGAAAGATGACACAGTCAGTCCTTATTGAGCTATACTACAGTATGCATCAATGCTTGGCCAAATTTTAGAAATCAAGCTGTTCTATGTTTCACAAATATTTCAGAGTGTTTCAGTGAAAGCTGTCAGCTGCATTCCCACGCAAATTCTATTTACTGCCGGGAGTGATGAAATCTCTGATGAAATTTTGCAGAGATGCATCACAAGGAAACATGTGACCTCCCGTTGACCTTGTCATTTATGTGTGACAGGAACTTTTTAAAGGCCTTTCCGCTTATGGGGGAAACTCAAGAGAGAGAAAGGGTGCTTGTACATTTCTCAAGACGCTTCTGCCACTGCAACCCACAAACGCCAACCTCTGAAGGTCAGAGCCATGACGATGATGATGCTGAAAAAGATGGTAATGAGGAACCGAATTGTACAAAATAACTCACTGTAAAATATCTGAATAAACTATTGCTGATTTTCATATATGATCAAACATATCTACAGTAGTGCTAAAGCTAGAGCTATTTGCATAGACCTTCAAATATGAGCGTCATAAATGTAAATACAGGAGCAGCTAAGATTATTTTAGCATGTAGGCTTTCAGTGATAACAAGGACTTTGGATTGATTTTGGATTTGTGTCTATGTTTATGATAAGGAAACGCAGAGGAGTGATATGACATTTAGCTGACCTCAGCCTTGTGTATTGTCCCATTGCAGATGGAGCCCACACATTAACCTGCGCCCTTATGCTGCTCAACACTGATCTACATGGACATGTATGTACTCTCTATGACACCAGTACTGCTGGAGTCCCAGTCCTCTAATCTTCCTGCATAGTTGGAAAACAAACCATAAACACAGGCCTTTGCTAGGAATGGCACGTCTCCATTTTCATCCTATTTTCAATCTACAGTATTTCTTTTTCCTTTCTTTGTCTCTCTCTCCTCCCCAGCCTACTTTCTGACCTGTTTCTGTCTCGCCTCTCCTCGAATAGTCTCATCTGTTCACTTTTAAACTGGAGCACTGTGGTCTGGGTCACATAACACAATCAGTATCCTAGGCCCTGTGCTTTTGCCTTTTCCTTGACCCCGCTGCTCAACTCCACTCAGTCCCTGCTAAAAACACTTGTAGTGAATATCCCTCCTGTGACTAATATTCTTTCTCTCTTTTCAATTCCTTTTCCTCCCTTTCAAATCCTTCCCCCGCTAACCACATCTGGTCCTCTGGTCTCTCTCTGCCCCTGCAGGTGGTAAGTATACTTATAGGACTAAGATGAGAGCCCTGTTCCTCATTAACATCTGTTTCTTCTTTTGTCAACATAATTTCGGTCAGACTTTCAGAATATATGTCATTTTAGACTCCTAATAAAGGGATGCACCCACAGTGATATATGCATTTTTAATCATTGTTATTCAGTGACACAAAATTTGGCTGCTATATAATAATATTGTTTACTAAGAAATGGTTGGCACATTATTTTGACTAGTATTTATTCTACTTCAAATAAGATGCAGTATTGGTTTTAGCAGTGAGAAAAAAATCTGCTCTTTTTTTTCCTGTGCAGTAATTTAGTGTATCTAAATTACAGTTCAAATTGAAACAAAGTGAACATCAGATTCATTTTAGGGTAGGCTATACAATTCCTTCTTTAAAGAACTTTAACTTAATAACTGTCTGGCATTGCATAAAAGTGTAAATTAATTTGTTATCTAAATAGTGAATAACACCATGTTATGTTTTCATGATGACAAACTGGAAACTATCGATTTTTTTGTAACAGTGTTGAGTCAAATTAGTTATAGTTCCACATCTCAGGTTACAAGCTTCAATCAGGCAGAAATTGGCACCATCACACCAATGTTTTCCTCCTCCAATGATGCTCAGGAGGTTAAACAGTGGGAAAGGTTCTGTAAGATGATACTTGATCAGCTCATATATGGAGACCCAGTATCTCTACCACTACCTGCACATCTTCAGCAGCATTACATTGCCACCCAGTGGACAGTTACACAAGGTTGGAGCTGATGAAAAGGGTCTGAAATCATCAGCTATTTTAGAGGTGTCAACTTGTATTGATACTGAGCTAAGCAAGACTCACAAATTTGGCTTCACACAAATACAGAAAAATAAATACAAAATATTTTAGAAAGGTGAAATTTTCTGTTAAACTTGAGCTGATTGTTTTGTTGTTTTTTCCTGTGTGTGTCGGTTTGTTCTCCTCTCCTCAGAACATTGGAAAGAAGATGTCATGCCAACAGTTTATCAGTAATCTAGATGGCCTCAACAATGGCAAAGACTTCCCCAAAGACTTATTAAAGGTACTGATCTGCTCCTGAGAGAGTACAGCTACCACAAAATTCCTACTGTTTTGCCATTGTGCTCTTTATTTTGTCTTAATGTCAGAATGAAGTTTTGTCTTCACATTTCAACCCTATAGTCAAATGAAAATACCTCAAAAAAGATCTTTACAATTTCTCTGTTACTGCCCTGCCAACACAGGTCCTGTATAACTCAATCAAGAATGAGAAGCTCGAGTGGGCAGTGTGAGTATGCATTTTGTGTTGATCAATAGGAAAAGTATTTGGGGTATGCAAGTTTTTTAGAAGTAAGTACACTTGAATACGTGCTGCTCAGGTTAATCTGAATGTGTGTGTGTGTTCGTGTGTGCAGTGAGGAGGAGGAGCTGAGGAAGAGTCTGTCAGAGCTAGTGGAGGAGCAGTGTGAGGGCGGGAGTAAACGTGTTGCCAGGGTAACGGACGGCAGTAACCCTTTCATCGCCATCCCCATCCTCCTTAATGCCGTCACCTACAAACACGGAGTGCTGACCCGCAAGAGCCACGCCGACATGGACGGCAAACGCAGTGAGTGACACGTACACAAACTCACACGCAGGTTTATGTTTGACTGAAGTTACCAAAATCTTTATCAGTTATTGTAAATAAAAATGTGAAAGAAAAGTTGTTTTTTTTTTTCTCTCTCTCTTCCAGCACCGAGGGGTCGCCGTGGTTGGAAGAAGTTCTATGCGGTTCTGAAGGGGATGATCTTGTATCTCCAGAAGGTACCGCATCTCGCCCTCTGCTCTGTTGCCATAGAAACACACATCCACCACGGCTGTCACTGCGGTGGTGGTGGTTGCTGCTAGCTGCTCTGCTCTGCTCTGCATGCGTGTGTGTGTGTGTGTGCTTGTGTGTATGTGTGTGCTTGAGACAGAGTGAGATAGAGAGAGCATTAAGAGAGGAAATGAGGCATTGCTACTGTGGTGCATGTTTGTCTCCCCCTGCTGGGAGGAAGGCTGCACTGACCACATGTAAGGTTAATGTGTAATCTTAATGAAATGAATTCGCTTGTACTTCTGTCATAAGCTATGTAATATTTTCACCTGATGATGTTAGTATTGATATTTGTATAAAAGAGTTATCTTTTTTTAATCTTTATATATCATTAAATCAGGACTGTACCTCAGGGTGAAGTTGCCCTTGAGTGTCCACCTCAATTTAGACATTTTCGAAATTATTAAATTGACTGAGACACGACAACTTCCAAACATATGACCTGCAATTCCTTTGTGCCTTTTTCTTTCGTTACTCACCCAGGATGAGTACAAGCCTGACGCCGACATTTCAGAGGTGGACCTGAAGAACGCAGTGCGGATCCACCACGCTTTAGCCACTCGTGCCACCGACTACAGCAAGAGAGCCAATGTACTGAAGCTCAAAACCTCAGATTGGAGAGTCTTTCTGCTGCAGGCCCCGTGAGTCACCCTAGTCAATTTTCCATTACATTAGAAAAAAAATACACTCAAAAGTACAGAAATTAAGACTAATACAGTGGATTTTTTCCCTTAATACAGATATGTTTTTAAATTTTATCACCCTTTTTCCTTTTGTGGCATTTGTCCGCAGACGGTCTTGTAATAATGTCCTGAACAAGATATGCAGGTGTTAAAACAGATACTGATGATAAATTGTCTCTATATTATGTGTCTCTTAAAGTTATTAAAGTACTTTGTAATTTGGAAATAAATTTTGTTTAATGCAAAAAGTTAGCAAAATACTTTCCCCTAGACGCTGATAATTAGACAATTAAATGGACATTCGTGATTGTGATGCTTCATTTTAATTCTCACACAATGAAATTTATTTTGCATCAACAGGATAAATCTATCCTCGTGTTGACATCAAAAATATTTCAGTGATGTGTAAAAGATTTGTCATTTTTGTATAAACTAACTTGTAAGTTGCAGAGTATGAGTCAAACTCCCTTTGAAGGTCATGCACCCTCCTCTCATCTGTTTGGAGGGTTCGTCATATTGAAGCAGTACTGTACTGCTGTGAACAGGCAACAACCAAAATAAAAGTTTAAAAAACAGATTCTTCACTAAAAAACCATGTAGATTTAAAACAATTAGACTGTCGCTCACAATGTCAAATTAATGGTTGATATGAGTCAGAAATTCTTAAATTAGCTTCTGTGAATTGGAACCATTTTCTATTGTTTTGCCATAATTTTCTGCAGCTAACTGAATGTATCCGGCCTTTTCGTTAAGACGAACCTGCGTGACTGTTGCTAAACTAGAATATATAACAAAATAAAGATAAATCAAGTAATTGTCATTCTCTGCACTCACCTGCTCTCCGTCTTTCTCTTCAGGAGTGAGGAAGAGATGATGTCTTGGATCTTCCGGATAAACCTGGTAGCAGCGCTGTTCTCCGCCCCGGCCTTCCCTGCTGCCATTGGCTCCATGAAGAAATTCTGTCGGCCCATCCTACCGTCCTCATCCACCAGACTCAAGCAGGTGAACACACATTGTTAGAAAACAGTGCAAATAAATGTCTATTTATGATTGAAATTCTAGCAGTAAGCATTTTCCCAGTACACCGAATAGTACAGCAGCGCCCACAATTCTTCCTGGTTAAAAACCTTTACACAAAGTTTACATCTCACTACATTACATTTTTATATATTCTATTTGTGTCCGCTTGCATCTGATTGGTTGTCTTGGGGGTCTTCCGGTGTCTGTCTGGGCTGTGATTGGTGCAGGAGGAGCAGCTGCTGAGTCATGAGAGCAAGCTGAAGCAGATGAGCCTGGAGCTGGAGGAGCACCGGAAAAACCTGCCTTCATCCGACCCCAAAAGCCGCGACTGGGAGGAGTACCGCCTCAAAGAGCACTACCTCACGTATGAGGTACAGTCTTTGTGATCAAGAATATGACGAATGGCCAGTTTGTAATTATAAGATTTTTTATTAGAAGCATATAAAACTCAAAAGTGATCAGTTTGTTCTCTAAAATTGAAATACTGAAAATGATAATAATTTGCAGCCTCAAAATACATATTTTTAATGTTTTTTAAGGGTCTTAAACTGTCAATCTTTACATTAATGTGTCAGTAAAGTAAGTAAAACCTGCTGTGTGGTGACACTGTATCTAACATATCAGGCCATTGCTCTTGATTCCTCTCCTTTTGGTCTCCTTGCCTTAACACACCCATCTCTCCCTCTTCCTCCTCCTCCTCCTCCTCCTCCCTTCTCTGTGAGCAGAAGACTCGTTATGAGACGTATATCAGCCTCCTGCAGGCCAAAATCCGTGCAGAGACGGACGATCTCGAGAAGATTGAGGCCAGCGTGATGGGTGGCCTGATCATGGAGGGAGGCCTGGCCGGCCGTGAGTGCCTCCTCCGCAAGACGCAGTCCTCCCCGTCCATCAGTCAGGCTCAAAGTGGGTTAAACGGGAGGGCCGCTGGAAGCACTGCCCCGGGACAGAGGAGCTGAGTGGGGGAAGGAGGACCAGAGACCACAGCCCACAGAACAACATCCCTCCAAGCCAAACTAGCGTAACCCTTCAACGTGTTTCCAAGTTTTTAGTTTGTTTTTGTGTTTTGGGCTCCTCCGTTCCTCCCGTTGTACTCACAATAAGAGAGTGTGCAGCAACAGAAGAAATGTGCATCTCTATATCCTTCCTAGAATTTATCAGCCCTGGTGATAAGTTTCTGTCCTTGAGCAATAGATGACGAAGATGAAGAGCCCGCCTTTGATACCTAGCAACTGACTGACCCTGCCAAACCTCAGTTCTTTGAACTTTTATTATTGCACATTAAAAATGATCATAACTGTGATCACTATTTATAACAACATCATCAGTATTATTTTGCAGATGTCTTTAGTTGAATTGTGTTTTTAGTTTCGAGAAGAATAATTTATAATGTGTTCGTTTAAGGCCGGACAGAGAACAAAGAAAGAGAGACAAAGAGACCTGACACGAGTGAGCGTTCAACAGCCGTCACCGCTCACATTCAACAGGTCTGGTTTCCTCTCTGTCCTGTCCTCATCAGGCAGGGATGGAGATGGAGATGGTGGACATGGTACTACTGTAGCATTTTGGCCTGTTTTTACCGCTCACTTTTACACACCCAGCCACTCACAGGTGTGTGTATGGACCTACAGTGTGGGTGGAGTGGGGAGATATCAACATATCTGTCCCAGGGTTACAGAAAACTCTCACAACTACAAACTCAAAAGAACTTCTCAGAAGGATCAAGTCCTTCCCATGTATAGCATATTTATTTATTTATTTGACTCTCCAACCTTTATTCACAGCAGGAAGGGTTTACACAAAGTGAGCTTGCTCGTTTTCAGTAATTACCTTCTTGACATTCATACAGTTACATTCAAACGTGGATCCGCCCGGAGGAAACATGGTTTTAATTGTTCACCAGAGGAACTGCAGGTTGAGTGCCTTACTCAAGGGCACCTCAACACGAGCGAGTGTTAGTTGTCACTTGTCAGATTTTCCCCCAACAGGTGAAAGAAGGACTTGGATCAGAAAGATCACAAGTCTCTTTCTGTGATTTTTTTAAGATGCCGCTACCCTAAATACTGACATGTATTTAATAATTCTGTTTGTTTTTAACATTTCAAAGAAGATAACAGTATGTGACTGAATGAAAGCACTGTGCCATGTTCTGTTTTATCCTCCTTACTGCTCCTCTTATGTCATGACAGAGTGCACTGAGCTGATATATAACAATATACTGTATGGTTTGGTGTGAAGTTTCTGAAAACTGAAATGAAGGGAAGAACAGGAAAGTGTAGGTGGGTGGCATAAGAATGGGTCAGATAGTGTGTGTGTGTGTGTGTGTGTGTGTGTGTGTGTGTGTGTGTGTGTGTGTGTGTCTGTGTGTGCGTGCGTGCGTGCGTGCGCATTGGCATGCTTTTTTAAGCAGTTCCAGTTGAGATGTTGGAAGCTGTACGCAACAGGAAGAATATAGCAGGGTCATGTTTTGTATGAAGATTTTCAAAGTGCTATTGGGCATGTTTGATGCTGAGAGACAATCCAATGGCCTTCTGCTGAATGAGACTGCCATCGCAATCAGGCCTGGATCTGTCAAAAGCATCTTCTGCACAAAGGCAGCCACCATCCTTGTGACAAAAGATGTACGTTTACCTCTTGAAAACAGAAAATGTAACCAATCTTTACTCTTTTTAACATGTTACATGGACCTATCATAGCTTGTTTGTTGTATTGGTGTATTCCTACCACTGCCATCATTCCCAACAGATGAAGATGTTTTTGGGAAAGCAGGCCCCTGGCTTATTTTAGACAGAGACTGGCTGATTGGAGAGTGTAGCAGCAGGACTGCTCCAGCTTAGCGTGCTAAAGTCAAGAAAACTGTCAGCAGCATACTGGAAACAGAGAGGGGAACAGCAGCAAAACAACTCCACCAGCAGAGTAGCCATCAAAACATCCTCCATGTGGGTGAGGACGAGCAGGAGGAAAGACTTGTTTTCTAAGAAGAGGCTGGTTTGGTCTTCTAAGTAAGACCGTCTCTGCCCGCCAAGAACAAGGCAAAACGGACACCCAGCACACATTTTTCAAAAACAACACATTAGCCTGTTTCTCTTGGAAGGATGACTTGTGTAATGGGGATGTAGTGCGAGGGGTAGCGGTACTGCTGTTTGTGAGCACCTTAATTGATCCCAACCCACCCAAACACACACACACCTTTCCTCTTTCTATGTAATTCGCTTATGACACAACTGTAGATCAGTGAGCGTAGTGCCCCCTCACTTAGCCTCAGCGTGGCACAGAAGCATGTCGACATCACCAGAGCTGTGGATATCCACAGTATGA
Source organism: Thunnus thynnus (assembly GCF_963924715.1). Classification (NCBI taxonomy): domain Eukaryota; kingdom Metazoa; phylum Chordata; class Actinopteri; order Scombriformes; family Scombridae; genus Thunnus; species Thunnus thynnus. Next base: position 8,694,057 of record NC_089525.1, on the reverse strand, counting down.
ACAATCATATCTGTGGCTCTGGACACAGCGCTTCTGCTGCTTCATATATCATATGTATTGTGACTGATGGGATCTGAGATCCTTTCGGGACTTGGCTGGAAACCTGGAATTACAGCTGGAATCCTGGACCCGGATCCTTGTACAGACCAAAATGAAATGAAATGGAGCTGAGTTTTCAGAGAGGAAGTACCATTTTATAAAGCTGTATTGTTAGGATAAATAACTGCTTTCTTACAGGGAGACTTCCCCTTATAGTCACTTTGGCTGTTGTGCTAACCATTGTTTCCCAATGTGCTAGGGTAGGCCTGTGCTGTAATATAGGATTGTGACAAAACATATTTGTTGATTGTTATGTTTTATTTAAAAAAAAAATGACAACTTCGGCACTTTGATGTCAGCATTGGATCTGTCTTTTTGTTTGTTTTGTTTGTATATCTGAACTGTTTTTGACAGGATGCTCATACTATGTAAAGGACATATTTACTGAATATTTAGTCTGTGCTTCATAAAGTAAGCTTTTATACAGATGCTTGTAGTCGTGATTTATTAATATTTTTAATTATGCACCAAACAGATGTGTAGTAGTTTGCTAATTTGGGTGCCATTGACATCACTGATATGTAGATATCGCTTTGTATAATATTTTGAACATGTTTTGTTTAGAGCCATAAAACTAGTAAAGACGCGCTGTATCAAATATCTTAAATCTGTAGGCAGTCTGCAAAAGCAAAAATGGAAATATAATTATTATACAGTAAATATATTTCACAAGGGGATCGTAAGAGGCCTCAAACAGGCCTGTTATGATAGTTGACATGTTATGGCATATAATGTTTACAATGCTAGTTTGCACTATAGTAGCCTCTGGAAACTCTGCAGTGACATCATACCACCAAACACACCTGGTGCATGAGCATCAAGCAGCATCCATTCACTTTTTAACTACAGCTAAGGCATCAAATCTAAACTTTTAACAGCACCACTATGCCAGCCACTTAAATCCTTCCCTCAGGTGTCTTGCAGTATTTCTCCTGCATCAGCAGATATTTTGGAGGAGCTGCAGAATCTGAGAAATTATGACTACATTTGTAAACTTCTGTCATGATGGGTAGACTGACTAGTGAAAATTGTCAGACAGATTGTGAGCCTGTTTTGACTGTAAAATGATGGATCATTTATGTATCCGTTCAAGTAGTGACCTATAATTACGTTAGCAACAAAACCAAAACCTGAAACACCTTTGGTTACAACTAACTGAGCTAACCGACTTCTCAGCTTATAGTTTTTTGAGTTGGTGCACAAGATAAACAAATTCCATTTCATTTTTAGCATGATGCCCCTGTGGATCCACACTCATGTCTCCCCTCTCTCCTTGTGGCTCAGTTGTATTTTTAGCAACGTTTGTGTATGATATCTGCTGTGGTTAGAACTTTCTGACAGACCTGCAAATCCTCCATTCAGAAAATAACACTGTAGCATGTTAATAAGATATAATGTTAGAATATACAGTCTTTTAACATTTTATCAAATGGCTAGCATGTTCAACTGTTAGAAAAAAAATATCGGTATATCCCAAAACATAATAACTCAATACCCTTTTACAACTTCTGTTCTGGGGAAAAAAGAAAATCAATAGAATTTGTGCACATTAAAAAAATATATTTTTCTTTTTCAATCCTTTTCCTTTGTTAAAAGCACTATTAGTGTACTATTAAATACTGTTCAGCCTGACATTATTCACCCTGGATTTCTACTTTAATGTGACTTAAGATAGAGTGGGTTTAATAATGAGCATTCTTTGAATTAGCATTGGTCACTGTAATCATCACTATAATGAGATGACAATAATGTAGCTACTCGTGTGTGTGTGTGTGTGTGTGTGTGTGTGTGTGTGTGTGTGTGTAAAGAAAATATTTAAAAAAACAAAAAAAACCAAAAAAAAAACCAAGAGTAGCATTCTATCACACTGGCCAGAATATAGCTGTAATGTTGTTTGGCTATTGAGTTTCTACTTGTGTGATTGCTAAAGTATTTTAGCCTCAAAAATGCCTAGGACGCTCACTTAAACCCACAAAAGTGTTTAGCTGGAGTTTTGCTCTTATGGAGACATTTCTAATGAGTCTTCTAAAGTCCTTACCGAAACAAGCAGTTGCGTCGTCAAACAGCAACAAAATATGGTGTCACTGAATGTTATGGTAGAAGATGGCGAGCTCAAAAAGAAGGCCTGAAAGATGCTAACAGTCTGTGCTCCTGAAACTGCTGGCAGAGCTGTGAGTATGTGACCGAACCACAGGGATGCCACTCGGAGGTAAGGTTTATGTTTTATTCTATGCTTAACTTTGACAAAAAAACCCCCCCAAAAAACTGAAGAGTTTGACAAGTGTATCTTGGGGTAAACTTCCCTAAACTCTGGAAAAGAGCAGGACAAAGTAGCAAGTTGTGAAGAAGGTAACGGAAGGCCTTTTCCACAGCAAACATTTTGATTTTTCATGGCAGGAAAAGCACAGGTTTGACTAATAACACTAACAACGGTGCGGTTATATTTAAGTGTCCCAGTAAGCCCTGTGACATGTCAAAATGTCCGCCATGAAAAAGGCCTAAGGAGAGCTGTTATTCAACTTTAACAGATGCATCACGTGGTTCCCGCCGGTTCTTTCACATGGCAAAAAGTGAAATAATTTTTAAAACACAATTGTTTTTGTTGAGTGTTTTGTTTTTATTTGAGCTATTCAGGTATTTTTAGCTAACGTATTTTGATTTAAATGTGATACACAATATGTTGAAATAGCCTAGCTTGTTTTACGTAAAGTCTAAACTCAAAAACTCTATCCAACAACAGGCATTGCAAAAGTGTTTTATGTTATAATTGGGGTTGTCATATATTCTTTTCGATATAGGCCCTTAATTCACTATAAACTAGTTTGCTAGCTTGCTAGTTTTACAGGATTATCAGTAAAGTTATGGAGTTACTCTGAACAAATACTTTATTCAGCTGAAAGGAGGTCTACAGATTGCATATTCAGCCACAGTAACAACACAAAGATGTATTCTTAAAAGTTTGTAGTTGAAAAGCAAAGGTGAGTATTGTATGAATCTGCTCCTTCAAAATGTCTTCTGCTGGTTTATAACTTAAAAGCCAAACGCTAAAACCAACACGTCTTAGACTGCACAAGAACTGCACTGAGTTGACATGGCATGGCTGCACATTTCAAAAAGGACGGACCATGTGTATCAAATTAAATAAATATCATCTGAGAAAGATTGAGCATTAAAGCTGCTGTATATTACTACTAAGCTATTGCCATATTAACGTAAGGGTCCAATTCAAATCAGTTGGTCAGGGTTAATGCCTCCATGTTTAAAATGATTCAGAAATAGATTCCTACAAGACACCTCTGTTCATTATTGACCAGGGAGGTATCGTTAATAAAAGGAATAAAAAAATAAAATTAAAATTTCACTGTATCTTCCTAAAAACCAAATTTGTTCCTTACATCACTGCCACAAAATTTTCTGGTTACAAGGTTTGGTTCGTATTAGCTGAGGATATAATGTGAGGTGCCTTCAGTTTCAGTGTTATTGCTTTTCCGTTCACTGACTTGTTGCCTATAGCAGTCTGAAAAATCCTCACCTGGCTGATGGTAGTTAATACTGTTCTGTCAACAGCGCGTCATCTTTCATACCGTGGCAGCAGTCTGGCTCTCAACCTTTCATTTCCATGTGGAAGTCAAAAGCAGATGTCTGGAGCACTGTATAAAATCTTTTTATGACTCCATTGTAGTTTCCTCCTCTTATGTTTGTGCATTATTTATTTATTAATGCATAAAAAAAACCTTCCAAGGACAGCCAACAGAGGTACCTCCTCTACAGCTTTATATGAATCCACAGAGTTAGCAGTGCTCATAAATGAACCTTTATGTTAACATCCCATTTATACATATTGTCTTTCATTTATATATATGTATTGTGTTTATGTGTATCAGAATATGGTCAATATGCACTAAAACAGGAATAGCAGTTGCAACAGTATGTCACAGAGTCTCCATATAATGAAAATTTTAATGTTTTCCTTTCGTCTTTTTTAAATTTTTACCTACGGAGCCAGAGACAGGGACATGTGGAATGATTTTTTATTGCGCGATTAGTCATTTTTCAGACAACAAGGCTCCCCCCCCCCTCAACATTAAAACCAACAGCAATGTACAAAACAGCACACCTTTTTTTTGCCATCAACGGAAATTTAATAAGGTAGTGAGAGTACATAACAGAAAGTAATGAAGTGTAAGGACGCGAGTTATGATGATGTTGAGATGTATAGGATGAGCTTGATGTCAAAGCCAAAGTAAGCACCATCGTCATGTGGTCAGGAAAGGCCATATTTCAGTAAGAAATAGTCTAGAAGGGGTGAGGAGAGGTTAAACATGATACAAGAGGGTTGTTATCACAGTTTTCAGACATTTTTACCAACTAAAAAAAAAAGAAGAACAATATCGGTGTAGCACTACTTTATCATGCAATTTACTTTAGTAAACCTTCTGACACACAGACAAAATATACTTCAATAAGTAGAACTCAGTACATCTCTGTCCAGCAATAGTCACAAAGCCTGTAATTTATACTCTTTGAATGTGAGATCCCTATCAAAAATAATATGCAGATTTTTATCTTTCTTAATATATCTAAAGTGCAAGTATTTATCCATTTTTATTCAATGCTTTCTGTAAGTATAAAATACAAAGGAAAAAAAAACAGCAATGTGTTTTTCCTGTTTACATGTTATATTTTTCTGAAAGGAGGAGCATCATATATAACAAACCATATATATATATATATATATATATATATATATATATATATATATATATATATTTATATATTTATATATATATACACACACACGCCACAGATAAAATATTTTTGAAAGATACAACATATTATCTCATATGGGGATGGTAAAGGGATTTAGACCAAACGGTGACATGGGATATGTTCATTGTGCATTGACCCCACCCCTTAAAATCCAGGATCCATTTCCCAACATCTTCAAAACATTTGAAAGAATGTCTTTATAACTATACACAACAGTAGCCTATACAGTCTGCAAACATGATGGACCCTACTACTTGGTGCGTGTGCAAACAGAAGACGTGCTGAATGAGCTCCTCTGTCAGTGGTTTGTGGTGAGTCATTTAGTGCTTGGCTTTGACCAGAGGCTGCGATTGGCTGTGTGATTAACCAGGAACTCTGAATGGCCAATGAAAGACTACAACACTGAAACCAGATGCGGAGCAGATTTGGTTGTCTGGAACACCTTGTGGAAGTTCAGTCTGTTTTTATGTCAGTATTTGTACAGGTTGGTAGAGATGTGTAGCCTCCACCCACATTTCATCTGTGGAAGTTTGCTGTTTTAAGTCATGTACATGTGGCTGTTTGTATGCAGTCAGAAACATGAACAATCTCCCTGTTCAAAACGGGAGGAATAAGCAGACGGAGCCACCTACAGCTGTAGCCATCATAGCAATCCCACTCTGAGTTACATGCAAGTAGCTACTGCTGCACTTTTATATTACATATACAAATATTTTTTTTCTATTTCCATCAGTTAAAATGTGTAAGGAATGATCCGGTCACCTGTTAGAGCAACAAATATAGTTAAAATAGAGCTCTTTGAAACAAAATGTGACAAAATGAACACTGCGGTAATAACAGACAAAAGGCAGGATAATAATATGATCAGGGATTGCTACAATGGCTACCGCTGTATAATAAGCCAAAATATCGTCTCGTCAGCTTCAGTGCACCCTCGCCTCTGCACACTGAATGTAGCCAGAGCCACTGAGGACAGCACACAGCTTGACCACCGACACTTTACAGAAAACAAGACAAAAAACATCTTTATACCGTTTTGCAATTGAGTCCCAGAAATGGATGACCGTGTAATGTGGGCACAACATGGCTGCAAGGTCACTCCAGGTTTTGCTGTGACACTGGGTGAGCTCTCAGATTTGATCACACTGTTTTCAGTAAAATCACCAGTGCCTCCTTTCTCTCTAACTGCCATTGAGCTTGCACTAAAGACACAACTGACCCAGTAGCATTTGGAGATTACAGTCTGTAACAAAACAAGACAACGCGTCTTTTTAAAATAATGTGTGCGTTTCAAAGAGTGAGAGGTGTTCACAAAGAAGTGAACTCTATGAGCAGGTTCGAGCTCTCCTTATATTTGGCCATTAGAGAAAGAGAAAGAGAGAAAGGAAGTGTTATATTTCCAGTCTTCATGTAGCATGAGCCTCCTGGAGGCCTAAATTCAATCAAACTAAAGCTAGAACACTTTGGGGAATAAGTGCTGTATCACAACAGAGTCCGTACTCATGTTGAACTCACGTTGACCTCACATGTGCTTTGTTAGGCACATAGTCATAGGTGGCTTTTAAATATGTGGCTTGAGGAAATATGGTCATCTCTTCAAGAGGGGAGAGAGATTTCCTGTTCTTTTTCCAAAAGAGAGAGAAAAGTCCTAACTGGATCTGTCTGACAGCCGGGTCAGTAGGTCATGGTAGGCTGCTGCTGGTAAGCTCCTACAGTGCAGTGCCAGGCTTCATCGGGCCTTTCACCAACACTCGGAGACAAACTTGGGCCAAAACGTCCTGCGTGGAACAGATGGGATTTTTTGGAAAAACTTTTTCTTGGCTCTATTGCAACAGGCATGACCAATCAAACACAGATCAACATTTTAAAGCGAGGATTCAACAGGACTTCTGATACCTTTTCAGCCCAGGTGTGCTGTGGGGAATTCTGCTTCAGTCTAGCCGCAGCTATCCCACATGTCTGACAGGCCCGGGCTGTAACTACATTAGCAGCTTTTTATCCAGCTGAGGCCTGTAAAGCTGCAATCCATGCAGTCTGTGTTTCCCCTTCATGCCAGCTAGGTGGCACGCCGCACTGACAGGGCCTGTGACCAGGCTCAGTCATGTAAGCTCTTGAAGGCCGACCTGCTTTAAATAAAGCTGATGGGTGAACACTCGGAGCATATTGATTGTTAACTAGCACTTCAGTGTAAGCCTAGAGGTCGATCGGATCCAAAAGAAGGAATGGACTGTGAGTCTGAAAGAGCAGGTTTGGGCATTTGGACAATTTCGCTCCATGGACAATAAGCCGGGGCCTTTTTTATGCTTTGAATCCCGAGCAGGGAAAGAGGAGCAGACCTGAGATCAGTCTGCTCACATCAGAGAGGATTGTGATCCTCGCTGTAAAAACAACAACAAACTCCTCTGTCCTTTGGGTCTGCTGCGGCCGATCACTATCACCTAGCTCAAGTGAAACCGCAGCCACGCCGAATCGTAGTTCACCTGTCCTGCGAACGGCAGTCCCAGGTGAGAGAGGGGACGCGCTCAGGCTCCAAACACACAGTTTCCTGGCTTCTAATGACAGGAGGCCTTGTGCAGTTCTAGACACCATTCAAAATACTTTAGAGGCCTCCCAACACTCAGAGGCCTCAACAGGGGGAGACTGTGTATGTGTGTGTGTGTGTGTGTGTGTGTGAGTGTGTTAGCCACCCCTGGACCAAAGCCCCAAGATACTATTCAACTTGAGTGTAGGACACTGCAGAGGGGCTGACATGGAGACAGTCAGAGGTTGTTGACTGTCTGTGTTGTGTGTGCGGAGAGGAACAAGCAGGGAAAGGGTTTTCTCTGGGGTGACTCTGTGGGGGGACGTAAAACACCTGGACTAGTCTACGCGCACTGATAGACGGACAAGGCAGCCTACTGGTTTACAGAACGTGACAGAAAAAATAGCTCACTACGAGTCTGACTTTTTTTTCACTTTGAGCAAGTGCTTGAGAAGAAAGACTTCACATTTTGGAAATATAATGCAGATTCAGTAACCTCATCATCATGCTTTCAAATATCTACTGATCACATAGCCTATACATTTTTTCGTCTTTTTATAGTCTATACACGTGATACAATGCCGCGATTGGCACGTACACAATATTGCACACTAATATGACATGTCCTACACTAGTCAGTGGTTTCCTCTCTGTCTGGGAGGGAGAAACCTGACACGTTTTGGACAACATAGATGTGAAGAAAAGAACTTTGAAGAAAAAAAAGAGCATCAGAATAACAATAATGCAAAAGTGACATATTCTGAGCGGCGAGGCTCCTAAGGAGCGATCAAGGGGCTGTAGCACCATAAAGAGATAGATACTGCCTTGGCCCTGCACTGATAGGCCTCTACATCCACTGGACTGCACTCAGAATGACTGCATGGGACCGGCCGGCTGGCCTGCCTGGCTGGCTGACTGCCTGGCTCTTTAACACCATCCACCTCAGCTCTGACGAATAGCCTTATCCAGCCGCTCCTGATTTTGTTTTTTGTTGCTGCTGTTTTTTTTGTTTTTTTTTTAAACATCATGGTGCATATGGTGTGCAAAGCCACCCGTAACATCTCCAGATGAATCTCCATGCTGACACCCAGTGCTGCCACAGGCGGTACATCCTGGATCGTTTCCCTGTTCTAGGGAGACACATCTCTACTCTGTGAGAAGCCGCCCAGCCAGGGGTGCTGCTATGGACTCTGGGCTCCACGGTGCCGTGAGGCACTGAGGCCTCCCCTGTTTCCAACTCGTAAGCACGGCAGCACCTCATCTTTCTGAAGGGCCCGCTCCAGTTTCTGCCCACTATCACAGTTGGCCCCTCAGCTCCAAGTAGCCATTCAGCCTTCTTTTGGTGTTGCCACCCATGCTCCATGCACCGCAGGGGTGTGAATCCAGCAGTCCTGATGAGTATATATTTCTGCCTACATAACAGCACTCGTAAATGAAAACGTACAGCGGTCGAGGTCACAGACCATCCACGTGAGAACACGTAAACGAGTGGAGTGTATAAGGCACGGGTTGTAATGACGTCAGAGAGGATGTGTTGCCTCGCCGCGCGCTGGCGCGTCTTTTTTGTTTTATTTTTTTTGCGCCTTGCGCTCCCACAAGTGGACCTCATCCTTTTGCATCCCCCACCCCCCCCCCAGAGGAAAAAACAACAAAGTAACAAAGAAAATTAACCCACAGAAAACGTGGGTATCTTAATAAGGATTTTTTTTTTTACAGCTGATTCACAAAATCATAATTAGTACATCTAAGTTAGCACTTTTTTTTCATTTAAGTTTATATGGACATGGTGCAAGAGGGTTGATATTCAATATAGTAGCTTTGAGATAGATTTATCCCATTTGTTTGAGTCGCACAAAATAGGCTTTTATTTATTTTCGAGTCTCAACCTTTCCATAATGGCATGATAGAAATGCTTTCATTAGCCTACTACGTTTTAGGTCAAATTAAAGACTATAGCCTACTTTGCCAAACTTCTTTTCGAAACATGAGCCTACACGCATGCTGACAGGTGTTTACAGGCCTGTAGTGCTGCGTTCTGCAATTCATACACTTTTAGAGCGCTTTCATATTTATTCTGCGTACCTTTATAATAAACTATACATCTGGTATCAGATTTTGGTTTCATAAAGTCCATAATATATTCTCTTTGTGCTGATGTCAAATATTCGTTCTACATGAAGACTGTCATTTTATATAATAGACCTCAGGTTTTTATTTTTGATTAAATCTTAGTATATTACCAGTTTGAAAACATTTAAACATTTTTTTCGAAATAGCTTTGATGTGTGCAAAATCTGTCGTTTGATAGAGATATAAACACTCTGTTCATTGTCATTTAAATCAAGTAGGAAACAGTTCATATCTTACAGTTCAATCCTTGATAGCAGCGGCTTACTGTTACATGGGTGGTAAGTGGGGTGACATCCAGTAAAATGAGCGAGGAGACAGCAGAGGTGCTGCCATGTCTGTGGAGGTTGTGTGTGTGGGGTGATTCCCTTGGAAATTATCTTTCTATTTTACAGTTAAGTCTCGTTTTCTCTCAGAGTTCAGTCTTGTCTTGGTTGTTTCATTTCTGCTCTCCAAAAATCCGCGTCAGT